>NW_027418340.1:0-93258 GCF_009905375.1 Apium graveolens
AAAGAATCCTTTAAAAGAAGTGGACTTTCCTCCTCCAAAAGATGATGAGAACAAGATTTTAGGCAGGAGTATTGCCTATCTCAAAAAGTCCATGGATGAGGATGTAAGGAGAAATAGAGCTATTATCATTAGAGAGGGAAAGAGCATATGTATGATGCAAGGACATCCCAAATTCTCAATAGCCAAGAAGGAAGAAGCCAAGCAATTAAAGGCTGACAAAAGAGCACAAGCAAAGCTTGAACAACAGCTAAAGTCAAGTCTAGTGGAAAAAGAAAAAGGGATTGAAGTCAGGGGTGAAGACAAGACTACAAACCTAGATGAGGTTTTAGGGAGTATATTTGGTGAGAGTGTGGAAGAAAGAGAGGAATGGCAGAAGGGAAACAGAAGAAAGGCCAAGGCACATAGAAGGAGTGGAGATAACACTGAAGTAACCAAATCTATATCTAAACCCCTATCTTCCATACCTGAACCCCTTGTTGCTGATCCCACAATAAACATCCATGGTGAACCAATCATTCCAAAAGAGGAACCTATTGATTGGGACACTATCAAATTGCCTACCTTTCTAACCACTCTTCCACCACCAAAGAAATAGAAAAGAAAACCAAAATCTACACCTCCCATAACCTCTAAGAAATTCACTCAAAAACAAAAACCTAAGCCTAAGTCACCCATTTCTAAAGATGATTATGTTCACATCTGTGACATAAAAGAAATTTCAGACATTGAACTCTATCTGGATGAGCTGGAGGATGTAAGGGGAATAGCTGCCTACAGACAGCTACCAGAGAGATTAGTGTTCAGATATAAAGGAGCTGGGGAAAGAACATGGCCTCTCCACAGGATTCTGGATGAAGGCTACTCTACCTTGATTAGAGTCTTTTCAGCCATACAAAAGGATTCTGGCTTTACCAGAACTGCCAAGACTGAAATTCTCAACAAGATAGCCAATATAAGGAAAACTTGGAGGGAGCCCAATGCTTTACCCAGGACTTTACTCATTCAAGAAAGGGGAATTACAATTCACAAATCACCTCATTGGTTAATGGAATTTAGAGATGATAAAGGAGTCAGAAGATTTTTCAGACTTGAAGACCAACTCAAGATTGCCAGCAATGAAACTCTCAAAGAAATGCAATCTAAGTTGGATGTCAGTGTTGAAGATGAAGCTGAATTCTTCAGACAACTCCAACTCCAAATTGAGGAAAATGACAAAAGGCTAGGAAAGAAAACCAGGGAACAAAGAAGAAAAAGATGATCTGCTCAGACTAAAGGAGTGTCCTTGGAAACACTGTAAATCTTCAATTACCTCCTAGTACATACACTTTTGCAGCATTTTTAAATTTCTACTTAGTTTCAATTCATATATCTGTTAAGTGTTTTGTTATCATCAAGTTAACCCTGAATTTATGCCTACAATTCTTTTAGACATAAATAGGGGGAGATTGTTAGGAATGTATGTGCATTAGTTTGATGATATGTTTAACAAAATACTTAAGTAGAAATTTAGTGTCTGTAGCCTCAACGGATAAGACCACTTTGGCTATCCGTTGATGGTGTAGCTTTACTTAGAAATAAGTTTAGTGTTGTAGCATATTTCAGTCTCTGTATTTAAAATGTAATTCTTGGAAGTTGAGAGAAACTATGAGTCATGTTGACTACTAGATGATATGCAGATAGGAAGGCCAATTGTAAATACTTCATGCCTTGTAATTTTGTATAAGTGAAGTGGTATCAACGGATGACTTAAAGACCTTCAACGGATAAGAAGCTAAGCTTCAACGGATGTCTCTAAAGCTTCAACGGATAAAGTCATCAACGGATAACATCCTTCAACGGATGAGTGCATCAACGGATGAAAGTTTCAACGGATGTTCTGATGATTAGCCGTTGATAAGAGGTAGTTGTACCTACAGACAGAGGCACATGGGTTGATAGAGACAACTGAGATGTGGTAGCCGAATTTCAGGAACAACAGAAAAAGCAGCCGTTCTTCTCTGGTACAAAGATGCAATAGTCAACAAAGTACTGGAGTGAACAGGAAAAGAAGCAAGTGAAGATCTTATTTTATTACTGTATTTTATATTGTTCTTCACTTGTACACTTGGTAATATATAAACCAAGTAGAAGCTAGTAATCAGATGTGAGATTTTCCAGAGCTGTTTAGAAAAACATTGAGAGAAAATTCATCTAGTTTGTACTAGGATGCAGCTGTGATCAACATTGTTTAATCACAGATTTTCTAATATACCATCTCTGGTGGAACAACAAATCCACCAGAAAAGTTTTTAAGGTCTGTTGTCTTCTTTACATTTGTGCTTGAATATATATCTGTCTGCATTAGCTTAAAGCAATTCACACACTTGTTCTTCTTGAACACACAACCTTCATAAACTGCTCAAAACTTGAAAAAGTTTTGAGATTTACATTCAACCCCCCTTCTGTAAATCTCATTGTTAGTCCACTAGGAATAACAATTGGTATCAGAGCAGGCTCTTGACATACAAAGAGTTTAAAGATCTTGGAATCTAACAAAGATGAGTAAGAAGGATATTGGAGTAAAGATCCCAGTTCTTGACAAAGACAATTATCACCATTGGAAGGTGAAAATGCACCTTCATCTACTCTCCCAAGATGAAGGTTATGTAAACTGCATTGAGAATGGTCCTCACATTCCCCACAAAGTAGCCACAGTTGCTACAGCCACAGTTGCTGTTGGTCAATCCATTCCAAAACCTAGAGCAGAATGGACAATGGAAGACACAGAAGAAGTCCACAAGGATAAGAAGGCTATGAACATTTTGTTTAATGGTCTTAACATGGATATGTTTGATAATGTGATAAATTGCACAACTGCCAAAGAGGTTTGGGACACAGTTCAACTACTGTGTGAAGGTAGACACGTGTCTGTTTTGCCGTTTATCACCGTGATTCTCTAGTTTTCCTACCTATTCTCCGGTTGCAAGTGTGTTGTTTCTGGTTGTTCTGTGTTACTGTGTTTAATTCGAAGCCTAAATTCTTTACGTTATTCGAATTATTTGATTGAGTTGCGAAAATACTCGAATGAACTTCTATGATTTTTCGGATTTTGTTTTTTATTTATTCAGAAACTTTTATCGGTGAAATTCGTGTTGGATACCTGAAATAAACGGGTACCACCGATTTTTGCCCCGTCAACGATGAGCCTTGGCGAGCTGACGATGGACCATGATGTATTAACTGAGTCCTGTAAATATTAAAGATATTATCTCATAAAATTATTTTCAAAATATAAGTCGGTCGGTTATAATTATTAAAGTACTAGTAGATATTTGGAATTATGAATTGCGTTGATTGTGGTTGTTGATGTCGATATAATATCGGTTGGTAGTCCGATAAGTAGAGGAAACGCTGCTTCATTTCCGAGAAATTAATTTCAGAAATACGGGAACACATCTTGTAATTATCAGGAATACCAATCGGATATATATGATTATATATTTGCACATATTTTATGAAAACTACTTTCATATTATGGTGAGATATTTTGCAAAATAGTTCGATGACCCAATTTTCCTGAACGATGGTTATACGTATTTTCTGAAAATAACTACCAAACTGAATTTCAAGTATGTAAGCCCTATCGGTTTTGTGTACTGAGATAGTATGTTAAATACGAGTCGGGATTTGATATCATAAGGGTAAAATTGATAATGAGGATATGTCAAGCATAAACGATCGTCTAATTTAGGGTATTTCGATTCTGTAGGTTCCCATCGAAAGACCAAAGTTCCAAGGTCGGCCTAAGGATAACCTAGCATTCAGTAGTTAAAGCTCTACAAGGCAAGTACCTTTGACCATATCTTTTGTGGTTCAGTAATATATATGAATGAACTGCTGATTTAAATTTTGTACTGGAACAGAACGTTTTGAGTTACGTATGCCCTGTTATTATAAATGTTTCTGTTTAAATCATATTTTAGAGGAAAAGTAACTTACTGAAATACATATCTCTAAATTATGATTGATATTAGAAAATGTTTAGAAATGTTCTGTTAAATTTTGTGATATGGATTATTTTGAAAGAGATATGTATAGATGGATTTGAAAACTGGATAAAAAGGAATCAGATAGTGGAGTTGCATAAGAGGCCCGTTATTTGGTAACGGCCCAACTTTGGTTGGCATAAGAGGCTAAATCGATGGTGAACTTTCTTTTAACCTATTAGTACAGCGTTGTTAAAGACCTAGCTAGTTTTTGAGTTCTGGAACATATAATTCTTGGAAAGCAGATGGAGCTGTCCGGTTATTGATACACTGATCAATTATCTTCACCTGTGAGCATCCAATGTATCTGATTTGGTTTTGTGGTTCCCGTAACAAAACAAATGGTTTTGGTTTTGGTTCCTGTGATGGAACCGATAATTTGGAAATGAAAATAGCATGCTAAAATTTGGGCTCTAGTATTTAAACAACACATAATTGATGTTATGTTTTAAAGAGCATGCTAGTTTATTGATATCCAATTTTTTATGATTTTAGAAATGAACGATTTTATGATTTTTGTTCATATAACTGTTTAGCATAACATTTTTTTTGGTATTCATATATTAGTACTGCCGAGTAATTGATTGCTCACCCTTTCAAAAATGTTATATACATTTCAGATGCCTAGAAGACCTGTTCACTGTAACCAAGGCAGAGTATCCGCTCCTCCTATATCAGGATCATATGAGGTAGTTTAACTCAAACCAGATATAGGTCTGTTGAGTTGCAATAAGAGTATATTGTATCATACTTATTTAAAAAATTAGTGGTGTAATAATTGACTAGCCTAATTCATACTTCAACCTGGAAAAGATCTTGTAAGGGGTCATGTTTATGTAATATTATGAGTTTAGTTGTATTATATTTATGTTTTATTATTGTTTGTGACGTCAACTCTTGACCCCGGGGTTGAGGGCGTTAGAGGTTGGTATCAGAGCTACATATTTAAGTCCCAGATTTAGGTTAGGAGGAGAGTAAAAATCTATAGATAACTTTATATGAAAGTGTGAGTCAGCAACTTATATAAAGGAGTGATTTTAAGAGCCTAGTCGAGGGTTTCGAAGGCATTGACCATGGTATTTAATGATGTTTGGACAGAAATGCCCGAACATTTACTTGTATATTCCCTGTATATATATTATTGGCAACGTCCGATAGATATCTATAGTTCTCCCTCCCGAGAGGATGAGTCTGACCATGAGAGTTCATATACCGAGCAGACCCTCGATGTTATGGCGGAGTAGGCACTAATGCCACCCCCACCTATTACTTATTCTATGCTTAGTCAGGCTGCTGGATCGAGTGTGCGACCTCGTTGGGTTCATAGGTCAGTATCTACAGTCCGTAACTTTCCACCTGGTTGTGGACCTAGGGCTACTTTTCCCAGACCTACAGCTTCACCTGTTCGTGCCTCAGGCACTTCATCCCTCATACCTTATCATGTACACCGGGAAGTTAACAGGGCATTAATCAGGGACCAGAGTCCCGAGTTAGCTGTGCATTTAGACCATGTGTCTATCGGTCCTTTTGAGGGAATAACTGTACCTTCCCCGAATATTCAGGCTAGGGTGAGAGCCCTTACGTAGTCAGCCATTGATAAAGCTAGATATATTGAGCCTTTTATCAGTCCGGAGACCGGGGCAATGCAGTACCAGGATTTGGTAGATTGGTTGGTGATCGAGCTTGGTGTGGTTGGAGGTAGTGCCTGGATAGTTCTTTTCAGAGTTGGTAGTTGTCAGAACTCGGATGTGTGTATCTCTTAGAGGTTTGTAATATTGTTTCAGTTAGTATGTTATGATGTATTAGTCGGAGGCTACTATGACAGCCAAATTTTGGTTTGTACTCGGCCGTGTTCTTATTATAGTTATTGTAGTTGGATATCCAGAACTTTTGTTGTATTTTATTTTACTTATATAAAAGATGTTGTTTAGTTTTCTTTAAAAATCTTGGCACTGTTATTATAATTATTACTGTTATTGTTATATTTGTTGCTGGTATTGTTAAATTTAGCCATTCATTATGGACGGACCCTAAACAAATAAAGATGGGAATTGTTATGGAGTGAAAACATGTATTTCTTTAATGCGGGTATTTAATGTCAGGGTTTGATAAGCTTCAAGCTTTAATGGCTGCGCTTGTGTTTTGTTCCTTGAATCTGCCCTCACAAGATGCCTACGTACCTTGACGTATGCCAAGGATCAAGCCAAAACATAGTTCTTGGTGATGCTTGCCCTCGGGGCTATGGCAACGAGAGCTCACCAAGGACTTAGTGACTTTCATGTCCTCCAAGGACTAAGTCTAAAACGTCGTTCCAGGTAATGGCATCGTGGCTTGTAGGATGCCTTCACGGCTTTACGATGCTTAGAGTTGTGCTTTAGGACATGGTTTCATGGTGGTGACATATGGAGCTCTTGTCCAAAATATTCTGCTGAAGTTGAAGGGGTAAGACCCTTTATATAGACGTTGAGAGTCTAGGAATTAGGGTAGAATTGGGTGACTTGATGGGCAAATCTTCACCTCAGATTGGACTTTGGACTCCTAAATATCAGGAATTAGTTTCCTACTAAATTTGGGTTGTTTGGAGGCTACTTCTTGTAAAAGTAGTTACTTATTTGAATATATTTATTGGGTTGTTTAATTATCCTCTTTATTAATTACTAATTTTATAAATAGTTATGGTTTTGAGCCTCATTAATTGGGCATTCCCCTTTGACCAAATCAGGTTTAATTAATGCGACATTAACTCCGCAATTAGGGTTATTTGTATTCCCTATCATTTGCCCCCCAACTTTTGGGTTACACACTCGATATTTCATAGAAGTTAGGTTATCTCTTACCCTATCTAGGTTATCGTTTTTAGCGTAAAGTGTGGAGGGACCTATACATTTACAATGATTTGCCTTAACCGAGGATTCAGGATATTTTTTGGAATTTATATAGTTTTCCACACTCATTTTCTTACTTTATTCCTATTTTCAGGAATTTTCTGGTATTTTTCCTTAATTTTCAGGGATTATCTTGTACTCACATATATTTTACTAAATTTTCAGAAAGTTTTCCGTACTCGCAGATATTTTCCCTAAATTTTAGGAATTTTTTCGTACCTCATGGTATTTTTCATAATTTATCCTAATATTTTGGGAATTTTTTCGTACCTCCGGGTACTTTTCGTAATTTTCCTAATGTTTTAGAAATTTTTCCGTACCTCTGGGTATTTTTCATAATTTTTCCTAATATTTTCGAAATTTTTCCGTACCTCCAGGTATTTTTCATAATTTTTCATAATATTTTAGGAATCTTTTCGTACCTCCGGGTATTTTATGTAATTTTTCCTAATATTTTAGGAATTATTTTGTACCTTCGGGTATTTTTCATGATTTTTCATAATATTTTAGGAATTATTCCGTACCTCCAGATATTTTTCGTGATTTTTCCTAATATTTTAGGAATTTTTCTATACCTCCGGGTATTTTTCTTAATTTTTTCTAATATATTAGGATTTATTCTATACCTCAGGTTTTTTTTGTGATTTTTCCTAAATTTTTAAGAATTTTTCTTTTTATTCCTGGCCAAAATTCGACCAGGATGCATCCTGGTCAAATTTCGACCAGAGCTCTGATCAAACTATGGGTCATTCATTCATCCTGGTCGAACTGATTTTAGACCAGGATGCATTCTCGTCAAATTGATTTGGGACCAGGATGCATTCTAGTCGAAGTGATTTTAGACCATGATGCATTCTTGTCGAATTTTGACCAGAACTCCGGTCTAACTATGAGCTGATTTATCATCCTAGTCGTATGGATTTTTGACAAGGATTCTCCCCTTTTTCGATGAACACTATCGTCGGATTATGGGCTATTTCAACACTCTGGTCAAATTGATTTTCTCCCAGGAATCCTGAACCCGTATACCAGTAATCCAAGTCCTTTAGACCAGGAATCCTAACCCCGTATACCAGGAATTCTAGTCCTTTAGACCACGAATCCTGACCCGAACTCTTGTCTAACTATGAGCTGATTTGTCATCCTAGTCGTATGGATTTTTGACCAGGATTCTCCCCTTTTTCGATGAACACTCTCGTCAAATTATGGGCTATTTCAACACTCTGGTCGAATTGATTATCGACCAGGAATCCTGACCCCGTATGTGATGACCTCCAAACCCGGGTCAGAAGTTTAGGGATAACAACACATACACAAAATATATAAACCTGTATATAAAATAATATATGCATTAACCCTTCTTTACACAACCACGGATAGCAACAGGTTAAAGTATGAAAATAAGCCACAACTTAAGTTTTATTACATTGTACCAAATCCCAACTAGTTTAACTTACAACTGATAATGATGTCATTCTTACAATCTTGCATAACTCATCTATAATAATAAGCTCCTGCTAGCTCGATCCAACTCAACCTAGAATCCTAGATCGCACACTGGACAGAGAATCCTTGTTACCAATAATTTCATTTTCCACTGTAGAATGACATAGACAGATTTGCAAGAGTGAGCTAACTAGCTCAGCAAGTCATAATAGCAATAACTGAGGTTAAACAATCATCAATTGAGATGATTTTGAAGAATTAAGTCTCTTGATAAGCAAGGATTAGAAATGGATATTCACTTTTCATTTTAAAAACCAAGGTTAGGCTGCTGATCAGTCACGCACTAACCCCGAGCAAGGCACACAGCTCTGCTCTATATACTGGATCCAAGGAACACATTGGCCTATTATAACCACGAATCTGGTCCGACCACGAATCTGGTCCACATTTATAAAACCATCAAATTCTAAAATGATTCAATATGATAATCATTGTAATTCAATAAAACAGAATCATAATTAACATTGATAAAGCATTTATCTCGGAGCATAAGACATTTCATAAATATCACCATGGTATATCAAGGTATATATATGAAGAATGGCTTCAAGCCGGTTTGAAGAATCAGGTATTTGATGACCAATAGTTCAATGATAACACAGGGAATAAATCTTTGATGTCATAGGGTATTATGGGGTATATAAGTTTTTGTATGCTCAAGAAATTCTGTTTCAATATTTGGTTTATAATGTGTAGGTATTTGTGGAGTAATATTGTATTCGAATGGTTTAATATCTGGGAAATCAACCGTCGGTCATTTACAAGAAATAAATCTTACAGTTCAATTTCAATGATATGAACAGGGTTCAAGGTTGAGTAGTTTAAAGCACTTGCAATATAAAAGAAGACTTATTTTGAATACTAGCAACATGTTATGAGAAAGTTCAAAAATATTTGCAATATATCTCGAAAAAGGTTTAGAAGTACTTGCCTTATCCAAGACGATTTCCAACTTTACTTGTACTCATCTAACAGTTCTACTCATCAATCATTTTCCTTCTTTTTCTATGCCTTGCTTCTATTAATCAGTCGCTTGCCTTCTCTTTCTATGCTTCAATTCTATTTACGGATCACTGGCTTTCTTTTTCTATGCATCACTTACTCTGCTAGAAATCACAAGTATCTTTCAATATTCAATCTCATATTATTCTAATCATCACATAGACATCATAAGCTTCAATCTACCCCTCATTTTAGCCAAATCCGATTTACGGATTGAAAGTTATGACCAAATCAGTCAAACAATAACCACATAGACATATAACACATCAATCAGGTAGCACGTAGCATATAGCACGGAAGATATTCAATCAAAATAATTTTTCAAAGAAGATTCGGGGTCAAACTGATTTTCCATATATTTATTACAAAATTTTGAACATTTTTCGGAATTAAAACGGGCTTCCGAATCATTTTGTAATAAATAATAGGGTTCGAACCCCCGAATCTGACTTTAAAATAATTTAATAATAATTATCGAGCCTTGAAAATAATTTTAAAATAATATTTTAAAACTCGAAACTATTTTTCGGAATTTGTAAATCCAAATAAATAATTAAATCTAATTGAATAATCAATTAAAATTAATTAGTAACTAATTAAATTAATTAATCAATTAATATTTGAATTAATTGACTAATTAAATAATTAATTATCAACTAAAACTAATTAGTTAATTAATTAAGATTTATTTTAGAATTAAAAATAATTTTCAAAATTAAAAAATATTGATTTTTGGAATTTAAAATATATAAAAACAATTTCTGAAAATAATTATGTAAATTAAATACCATTTCTGAAAATAATTAAACACAAATCTAATATTTGAATTTTCTTATAAACGAGAATCTGAATTTTATAGATTTTTAAAACCAAAATACTGAATTTGTAAATCAGGGAAACTTCAGGGTACTAAACGGTAGTTTCCCACGTCTTCTTTCCCGATCCGTACTCCGGTGGCCGGCTGCCATTAACGGTGGCCACCAAGCTTTTCCGGCAAACCACAAACTGCCCAGAAAATTATAAAATTAACAGCGTTTGTTCGTTTCAATGCAAGGAATCCAAATACACAATTAGAATCTTCAAATAACACAGATTTTGGCCGGAACGATCGACTGAAAATCTCTCCGCCGGTGAGGTCATTTTTCCGACCATTACCTTCAGGAACACTCTGTTAATCTAACATATACCATTCAAATCATTTTTCAACAATCTACAAACTGGTAACAACAATTTCATTTAATAACCCCTAACAAAGAAACAATTAAGAACATTCAAACACATAAACCCTAATTTTTAATTTCGAGAATCAAACTCAATTTTCTACATGTTATTGAACTCCAAAATGACCTGGAAGAAAAGATCTACATGATTGAAGCATCAAATCGCACAAACAACATCAAGAACAAGAATTCCTATTTTAATCATCAAATAATTCAAATTAAAATAATTAAATAATAAAATCACCTTGATTTCTGCACTGAAATGGATGATTGATTATGAAATAACTTTTCGAGAGCTACGATTTGATATATGGCACGCCTGATTCTGAATTCGATAACGCCTTCGTTTGTGGTTTCGATTTTCAAGAACATAGTGATTTTAGGGGTTTTTCTCTGTATTTATTGGTTTCTACTGATTGATTATGATTATATTCAAGGAATATTAATACACGTTGGATGGTATTGGATCGAGAAATAAGTTACTTAGCCACTAAGTAACTGCAAACAATCGATCCGATTGGATAATGTTTTGGATAACCATCATCCTGTTTTGGATAATTATCAAAACTTTTGGATAACTATTAAAACTTTTGGATAATTATCAAGACTGCACTTCTTATAAAACACTTTATATGAAAATAATGTTATTGAAATGATTATCATTTCGAAAATTTTATGCCAGGCCACGCACGGGTCAAACCGTAATCCGGATCGAAAAAGTCAAAACACGGAAAATGTCCGGAATAATCAGATTAGGTTAGAAAGGAGTTTTCCGAATAGTTTTGGGTTGTAAAAACATAAAAACGGTTAATGTTGGATGATTCCTGGCTTTATAAAATAGTTTTATAATTATTCAGAAAATAATTAATGAATTCATAAATCATTATAAAATCATATAACACTCCAAAAATTACTAGAAAAATATCATAATTATCTATATTTTATTCTAGATATAGTAAAATTAACATACCTATACTTTACCACATATAAACATCCATATATCAACACCAATCATCAGATTATTCACCAAAAATTACATAATAATCACATAATAATTATTTATCGATAAAAATTATTACACGCTATGTCCCGGAGATTACATCCTTCCCCCTTTAAAAAGATTATGTCCTCAGAATCACACTAAGGATCGGATAATGATACATTTAAGTATCTCACTTCCATTTTCTCGAGTTGATCCCTCAACCTTATAATTTTTCATAAATTTTAACTCGCAACATCAATCATTACTCAACAGCCTCTTGCTGACATCCTATTATATTAGTTGCTCATATAACTCAAGTCAAGTCTCCATTTAATATATAATGGAGCTAAATTACTCTTCCTGAGTATACACATATAAACTCCCGATGAACCTGTTATACGTGTTGTAACGACTCGTATACTTTTATATTTAATTAAAGTATAATTATGGAATTATTAAATGAATAATATATGTGTATAGCTTCTGTCAGCTATGTGTTGTTTTACTTTTATCTATGTGTGTGAATCATAGTGTCCAGGGTGGTTTGTGTAATTAATTATGGACTTGTATTGAATTGTTTTCAATTTTAAAAGTGGATTTAATACAAGTTTATTTGTGTAAATATGTGGATTATCTCTAAAATTGTTTTTATGACTTTATAATCTCAATATTTATTTTTGGGATTTTATAAAATTTCGAAATCGAAATTTCATCAATTATTTAGCCCTGTATGATTTTCTATTTGCATTTATTTGTAAAATCCGTATTTAATTCCAGAATTCTTCTAAAATTATGAAATTCATATTTATTTAAGTTGGGAATATTCCGGGAATTTTAAAATTATTTTGGGGATTTTTGAGATTAGTTTCACCCGCGCGTTGATTAGTTTATTTATTAAAAGCGGGTAAAAAATGTGTTTCCGAAACTATTTTAAAATTATGAAATTAATGTTTTATAAACTTCGGGATATGTATAATATTTTAAGACTAGTTTCATGATTTTATGAATTTGTTTTAAGGGCAACTCGGTTCGTTAATCGTGAATTGCGGGTACGAGAAGCGTTTCAAAAATGCTTTAAATATAATGAAAATTTTAATTTATTAACTTTTAATTATTTTGGGAATTTTTCGTTGAATTTTCACGTGCACCTCGGTTCGTTTAATTGAGGAAAACGAATAGTAAATTCAGTCTAAAGGAATATCAGGACACGTGTTTAACTCCTTGCAAACCCAACAGAAACGTGGAAGCATTTCAGTACTTGTGTTGCTGCGTAAAAAAAATATATACAAATAATAGGATAAACCCATCCTTATCTCTCCCACTCTTCCCTCACGCGCCTATCAATCTCTCTCGATTACCCCTGTTTGCTGAGTTTTCCGGCCGCCTTGATTTCTTCCGGCCGCCGTTTCTACTTTTGCCGTTTAATTGCTTCGGCTCCGCCCCTTTTCTCTTCAGTTCTCGAAGTTTCCGCCGCCGCCCCATTTCCGGTAGAGTTCGGGTTGCTCAGTCCTATTTTTCCCAATTGTGTAAGTATATATATACATGCGTATGTATGTATATGTGTTTCAGTTGGGTGAGATGTGGCTGCGTTTCTGAATATTCGGCCGGTGGCCGTTTTCCGGTTGTTATTATTGCTGCACCTCCTTTCCTGATGTGTGTTAAGTTGGTCCAAATATGGTTTCCTAAATTTTGTTGCAAGAAAAAGAATTACTTGATAATTCTAATGATATAAATTACTTGTGATTGAAATGTTATTTATCGGTGAAATTTACGCTGAAAACCCGAATTTAATCGGGTACCCGCGGATTTTACCGCCGTCCGCAATGAATTTCGACGAGCGGACGGTGGACAATGATGATGTATATCTGAGTCCTAATATTTTAAACTAAATAAATATAAAAATATGAATTAAAAATATAAAATACGTATAATGATAAGAATTAGTTGGGTTAAAGCGGTGATTGGGAAATTATGAAATTTGGATTGTGTGATTTGTTGGATTGTTGGATTATGATTGTTGTTGGTTTGACGTCGTTATGTTTCGACGGGTAGTTCAATAAACAGAGGAGATGTTGTCCAATTTTCGAGAAATGAATTTCGAAAATTGCGGGAACGTATCCTGTGTATTATCGGGAATAGTAATCGAACGCATAACTACCTAATTATAAATATTGTATGAATCATAATTACGTGTTGTGATGAAATATTTTGCAAAATATTCGATGACCCTGATTTACTGAAATGATGCTTATATGTATTTTACAAAAGTAAATGCCAAACCACGTTTTGGGTATGTGGACCCTAGCTGTTGCATGTACTATAAGGCTATGTATATTACGAGTCAGGAATTGATATCGAATGGGTAGATGTGTTATTGAGGATATGTCAAGCATACCTAGACGTCGTATTTCGGCTCTGTAGGTTCTAGTCGAAGGACTCAGGAATTGATATCGAACTAAGATAATCTAGTGATCAGTCGACAAGCGTAGCGAGGTTCCAAGCGAAGGATCCGAACGTTGAAGTCAGATCCATGATAGTCTGCCAGTAAGGCGATAAAGCCAAGTGTCTAAGTTAGTCCAAGGTCGATCGGTAATAGTGGTAAAGCTCTGCAAGGCAAGTACCCCTGACCATTCTTTTATGGTTCACTGCATATGAATAGCTAAATGTTTTACTTTCGTAATGGAACAAAAACATTTAAAGTTACGTATCCCCCGTATTTGAATTGTTGTTTAAAATTATGTTTTTGGGAAAAGTAACTTCTAAAAACACCTATCTCTAAACGTGATTTAAATGAAAAGAGGATTTGAATAGTGTGCTATAATATAATTGATTTTGAAAAAGAGATAGGTAAAAGTGGTTTTGAAAACTAGATAAAACGATCAGACATGGTATACGTTTGGGCCATAGTAGGCCTATTGAGGTGGCATAAGAGGCTAATTTGGTTGCGCGCACTGTATAACCGATTAGTCCAGCAGGTCAGAGACCTAGCTAGTCTCTAAGTTCCGGAACAGGTAAATTGGATGGCAGTTAGAGCTGTCTGGTGTTGATAGCCTGATCAGCTGTCTTCAAATATCCGCTACGTATCTGATTTGGATTTGTGATTTACGTAAGGACATGAGTAGTTGATATAGAGGATTTCGAAATGAAAATGGCATGCTAGAATTATTCTCTGGTATTTATACACAGCACACTACTGATGTTATTATTTTACAGAGCTTGCTAGTTTTAATATCCAGTTTATACCTGTTTTACATGTTTCTAACAAGTTATGAATTATGTTCCTATAACTGCTTTACTTTAAACTGTTTTACTTGTTATTCATATAGTGGTGCTGCTGAGCAAGCAATTTCTCACCCTTGCAGAATATTTTATATGTATTGCAGATGCCTAGGAGATTCTTGCGCGGTAGTCAGGGCGGAGTTCCAGCTCCTTTCGTGTCAGGCTCCTCTGAGGTAGTTGTGTTTAGACCAGATGAGGTCTGTTGAGTTGCTGTATTAAATTTGTGGTCAGGATGGTGTGACGTAATTTGGGTTGTGTTAGTTGAGTAACCTAAGACATACTTAAACCTGGAAAAGGTCTTGGTAAATGGGTCATGGTTATGTAATATTAATGAGTTGGACTGAATTATGATTGTTAGTATCAGAGCTACAGGTTTGAGTCCCTGATTTAGGTTATGGGTAGAGTCAAAAGAGTAAAGAAAGGTTTGTAGATAGATGTAAGTCAGCAACTCAATTAGAGGAGTAAGTCTATGAGTTTAGTCAAGGGTTTTGGAGACGTAACCCTGACGTTTATTGAGGATTGATTGGAACTGCCCTAACCTAGAGTACATATTCTTCGCATATGTATTATTAATAACGTTTTATAGAGATTTCTAGTTTTTCCCTCGAGAAAATGAGTCTGATTGCGAAGATTCAGCATTGAGCGGGCACTTGGTGTATCAGTCGAGAAGATGCCAACATTATTTCTAGATATCGCATTTTCTGTGTCGAGGAATATTATTGGACTGATTTTGTGACCTTGGTGAGCTCGGATAGCGTGATAATAGTCAGGGGCTATTATGACGACTAAGTTTGGTAGTGAATGTCGATTAGAACGGGAGGTGATATCTTTGAACTCTTTTATTTCCTTCCTTGAATGTATTTTATCTCCAGAGTAATTGTTTCTTATTCTATAAGTTGTTTATCTTTCTTGTGAGAAGTTGTGAACCCGAGGTAAGCTACTTAGGGTTCTGTTGATCTCCTAATGAATCAGATTCTTTTCTTTCTATTTGTGAATTTCTTATCTGAATACTGTTTCTTTCCTCGGTGACTTTTTCGGGTGATTGGGGCAAATAATGCATATAAATTGACCATTTGTCTATATGAGAAAAGGGTCTGGTAGGACTCCACCGAATTATGTGTTATGACCGTATGGTACTAAGACTGGCCATCTTATGTACTTGTATGGTTGCTCTTAGTCATACCTATGTTTTCTTCTTTTGTCCTCCCCATATCATTGATTCTTTAAATTTGAAATTTCATTTGAAGTCCCGAGGCAGTGGATTGTTAGTAGCTTTTGTGATTAGACAGTCCTGGTCATCGAAAGTAGTTAAGAGTTGACTGTCTGGAAGAAATATAAGATGTACATTGGATTGCTAGCTATCCCAGAAATGATAATAGTAGAGAGGATTTATGATTCGATATTAAAGGTTGCGGTTTTAGGAAAGTTAAACCGTGGAAGATGGGTCAATTGTAAGAGATAAGAAGTCACCTTAGGAAGAATGGGTGATTGAACCTCAGGCTAGTGCGTTAGCCAAGTCTATGATTCTTAAGATTAATTTGACTTACTAGTTTACCTTTTTCAGGTGGTGCCTAGGATAGCCCGTCTAGCTTTGTGGTATATGGAATTTGTTAATGTTGTATTTTATTGGTACTAAAAGGTTGCTCATTTGTTGTTGTATTGAGAAAGCATACCATAATGTTTAGTACCTTTATATTCCAGTTTTCTGCGCTGTTGTTGATTCTGCTACTGTTATCGTTGTTATTGTTGCTAGTGTTGTTGATCTAGATATCTTTTATAAATGGAACCTAAGAATTGGGACGTGGGTGCTTTAATTGGGCAGCATTTCTTTTGACATAGGAAAATGCCACCCAAGAAAGCTATCCAGTCTAAAGAAAATAGTAGTAGTTTGGGGTAGGTTCCGGTTATAAATGAAATTCTAGACTTGTTGCGCCAGCAACAGCAACAACAGTTGCAGTTAATCCAACAGATTCAGCAGCAACAACATCAACAAGGAAAGCTAAACCAAACTACTAGTTTTAAATCCTTTCAGTCTGTTAAGCCCCCAGAATTCAAAGGCGAAGCGGATACTGTTGTTGCCATAAATTGGCTAAAGGAAATGGACAAGGCATTTACCCTCACGCAAGTAAATGATGATCTTAAGACTGACTATGCGAGTTACTTTCTTAAGAATGAAGCAAATTATTGGTAGGAATCCACTCGAGTATTGGAAGGAGAAGCCCTATTTCTTGGGCAAGATTTACAGAATTGTTCTTGAAAAAGTATTTCCCCGATGGTTTAAGGAGTCAGTTGGAAGTCGAGTTTCTAGAGCTAAAACAAGGTGAGAGAAGTGTGCTGGAGTATGAGGCCAAGTTTACAGAATTGACCCGATAGTTCCTGAGTATATAAGTACGGAGATTCAGAAAGCAAGGAGGTTTCAGCAAGGGTTGAAGCCTGAGATTCGCAGAGGAGTTGTGGCATTGCAACTCAAGACATACTCCTCTATGGTTCAGGCCGCCCTGGTAATGGAAAGTGACCAGAAGTTCGCTGTTAAGGAAGAAAGTGATAAGAAAAGGAAGTCAGAAGGTGTTAAGGACAAGGTAGACAAAGGAGAGTCCAGTCAGGAATTTGAGAATCGGTTTGGCCAAAACAGGAGTAAGAGATTCCGAGACAAAGTTTATTTCAGACTAGGTCTAGTGCTACTTCAGTTGCTTATACTCCAACTCCGTCAGTCAAGTCAGCAATGGACTGCAAGTCCTGTGACAGTAGACACAGTGGTTCGTGCAAAAAGAATGTGCAATGTTTCAAGTGTGGACATAAGGGTCATTATACATCGGAATGTAATCCAGAAAATCCAGGAGTTACGTGTTACAATTACGAAAAAGTTGGGCATATAACAAGGAGTTGTGGAATGGGTACTCAAGATACTACATCTCAAGGGCCAGAATCCAGCATGGCTAGAGGTAGAACTTTCAAAAAGACCAAGAGATCTACCATTTAGAAGTTGGACGTAGTTGTAGTTGTATATGTTTAAACACCCTCCGAGCTAGAAGAGTTCGACGTAATTTTAGGATCGGATTGGTTGTCCTATAGTAAGGTAAGGAGCGATTTTTAGAAGAAGTGAAGTATCAAGTGTATAGAAGCCAATAGTAAGGTAAATTTCTGGATACAGAAGCAATATAAGGAATTCTTCCAATCATGCAAGAAAAGAAGTGATAAGCTAAGGACATAAAGTAGATCCACCATCTGTAAAGGTACGAAGAAGAGAATACTTAAATTGGAGGAATTTTGAGTAATAAACAAATGTCCTGGAATCTTTGAAAGTCAGTTGAATGAAATAATTAGTGCGATAATTGTGAAAGTGATTGAAAGGGAAGTGAGTGTAGTAGATAGAGACCCTGAAATGCACCAGTGATGTTTCTGGATAGAGGAATGAAATTATGAGATTGTGTACTAATTATCAGGAGTTTAACAAAATGATAAATAAGAATAAGTAACCTCTATAAAGAATTGATTAATTATGTGACCTAATTCAAGGACTGTGTAAATTCTATGGGATTGACTTAAGATACAGTCTGAGGACATGTCAAAGGTTGCGATTAGGATGAGTTATAAGCATTGTAAGTTCTGGTGATATTATGCAGAGCAGTACATTTGTCTATAAGGAATTAAGGAATATGGTGTATCAGGAGTACTTGGATGGTATAATCTTATTTATTGATAACATCCTCGCCCATCTAAGGGCTAAGGAAGGCTAAGTTGAAAACATAGAGAAATGCCGTGAAGGGTTGAACAGTAGCAATTGTATATTAAACCTTAAAAGTATGAAGTTCTGGTCAGGAGCCAGTTTTTTGAGTAACTACCAACCAAGCAAGATCCATTTAGAGATCGATGTCTTGAGTAGAAAAGAAGAAATGAATATAATTAAGATTACTGAGGAAATAATGGAAAATTTGCAATGAAAGAATATGAATATATAAAATTAGGGTCGTGGTATAGGCAAAAGTTTTACCTTGGAAGAGATTGGTTAAGTTTGAATAGAAGGGACAGGTAGAGTCCTAATTGTATTGAACCAATCGAGGTATAAAGAAATATAGGTAAAGTTGTCTATAAGTTGATATCACCGCCGCAGTCGCAGTATATATATATATATACATACATATAATATGTTATATGTGTCAATGTTAGAGCGATATGTTTCTGATTTGAATCAAGCCACTGATTAGGAGCCAATGGGCTCTCATCCAAATTTGTTCCGCATGGAATAAACGATCTAAATCCTAGATCGTTAAGATCGAGTCCTTGGTAATGAATTTATGTCTATAGTGAGTATTCCTTGAATAGATCCTTGAGTCGAAGAGTCTACCTGGAAGCTAGAGTCGGAATTGCTTGACAAATATCCACACTTATTTAGTTAAGTCAGATTCTGAGGACAGAATCTTTTTAAGGGGGAAGGATGTAACGACTCGTATACTTTTATATTTAATTAAAGTATAATTATGGAATTATTAAATGAATAATATATGTGTATAGCTTCTGTCAGCTATGTGTTGTTTTACTTTTATCTATGTGTCTGAATCATAGTGTCCAGGGTGGTTTGTGTAATTAATTATGGACTTGTATTGAATTGTTTTCACTTTTAAAAGTGGATTTAATACAAGTTTATTTATGTAAATATGTGGATTGTCTCTAAAATTGTTTTTATGACCTTATAATCTCAATATATATTTTTGGGATTTTATAAAATTTAGAAATCGATATTTCATCAATTATTTAGCCCTGCATGATTTTCTATTTGCATTTATTTGTAAAATCCGTATTTAATTCCAGAATTCTTCTAAAATTATGAAATTCATATTTATTTAAGTTGGGAATATTCCGGGAATTTTAAAATTATTTTAGGGATTTTTGAGATTAGTTTCACCCGCACTTTGATTCGTTTATTTGTTAAAAGCGGGTATAAATTGCCTTTCAGAAATTATTTTAAAATTATGAAATTTATGTTTTTATAAACTTCAGGATATTTCTAATATTTTAAGACTAGTTTCATGATTTTCTGAATTTGTTTGAATGGCAACTCGGTTCGTTAATCGTGAATTGCGGGTACGAGAAGCGTTTCAAAAATGCTTTAAAAATTATGGAAATTTTAATTTATTAACTTTTAATTATTTCGGGAATTTTAAAAGAGTTTCGGGAATTTCTCATTGTATCTTCATGCGCATCTCGGTTTGTTTAATTGAGAAAAACATATTGTAAATTCAGTCTAAAGGAATATCAGGTGACGTGTTTAACTCCTTGCAAACCCAACAGAAACGTGGAAGCATTTCAGTACTTGTGTTGCTGTGTAAAAAAAAATATATACAAATTATAGGATAAACCTATCCTTATCTCTCCCACTCTTCCCTCACGCGCCTATTAATCTCTATCGATTAACCATGTTTGCTGAGTTTTCCGGCCACCTTGAGTCCTTCCGGCCGCCGTTTCTACTTTTACCATTTAATTGCTTCGGCTCCGCCCCTTTTCTCTTCAGTTCTCGACGTTGCCGCCACCGCCCCATTTTCGGTCGACTTCGGGTTGCTCAGTCCTGTTTTTCCCGATTGTGTAAGTATATATATACATACATATGTATGTATTTATGTTTCAGTTGGGTGAGATGTGGCTGCATTTCTGAATATTCAGCCGGTGGCCATTTTCCGTTTCTTATTGTTGCTGCACCTCCTTTCCTGATGTGTGTTAAGTTGGTTCGAATATGTTTTCCTAAATTTTGTTGCAGGAAAAAGAATTACTTGATTATTTTAATGATTTAAATTACTTGTGATTGAAATGTTATTTATCGGTGAAATTTGTGTTGGAAACCCGAATTTAATCGGGTATCCGCGGATTTTACCGCCGTCCGCGATGAATTTCGATGAGCGGACGGTGGAAAATGATGATGTATATCTGAGTCCTAATATTTTAAAATAAATAAATATAAAAATATGAATTAAAAATATAAAATACGTATAATGATAAGAATTAGTTGGGTTAAAGCGGTGATTGGGAAATTGTGAAATTTGGATTGTGTGATTTGTTGGATTGTTGGATTATGATTGTGGTTGGTTTGACGTCGTTGTGTTTCGACGGGTAGTTCGATAAACAGAGGAGATGTTGTCCAATTTTCGAGAAATGAATTTTGAAAATTGCGGGAACGTATCATGTGTATTATCGGGAATACTAATCGAACGCATAACTACCTAATTATAAATATTGTATGAATCATAATTATGTGTTGTGATGAAATATTTTGCAAAATATTCGATGACCCTGATTTACTGAAATGATGCTTATATGTATTTTACAAAAGTAAATGCCAAACCACGTTTTGGGTATGTGGACCCTAGCTGTTGCTTGTACTATATGGCTATGTATATTACGAGTCGGGAATTGATATCGAATGGGTAGCTGTGTTATTGAGGATATGTCAAGCATACCTAGACGTCGAACGTAGGGTATTTCGGCTCTGTAGGTTCTAGTCGAAGGACTCAGGAATTGATATCGAGGTTCCAAGCGAAGGACCCAAACGTTGAAGTCGGATCCATGATAGTCTACCAGTAAGGCGATAAAGCCAAGTGTCCAAGTTAGTCCAAGGTTGATCGGTAATAGTGGTAAAGCTCTGCAAGGCAAGTACCCCTGACCATTCTTTTATGGTTCAGTGCATATGAATAGCTAAATGTTTTACTTTCATAATGGAACAAAAACGTTTTAAGTTACGTATCCCCCGTATCTGAAATGTTGTTTAAAATTATGTTTTAGGGAAAAGTAACTTCTGAAAACACCTATC
Source organism: Apium graveolens (assembly GCF_009905375.1). Lineage (NCBI taxonomy): Eukaryota > Viridiplantae > Streptophyta > Magnoliopsida > Apiales > Apiaceae > Apium > Apium graveolens. Next base: position 21,699 of record NW_027418340.1, read on the forward strand.
TCTAAACATGATTTAAATGAAAAGAGGATTTGAATAGTGTGTTGTAACATAATTGATTTTGAAAAAGAGATAGGTAAAAGTGATTTTGAAAACTGGATAAATGATCAGATATGGGATACGTTGGGGCCAGAGTAGGCCTATTGAGGTGGCGTAAGAGGCTAATTCGGTTGCGCGCACTGTATAACCGATTAGTCCAGCAGGTCAGAGACCTAGCTAGTCTCTGAGTTCTGGAACAGGTAAATGGGATGGCAGTTAGAGCCGTCTGGTGTTGATAGCCTTATGAGCTGTCTTCACATATCCGCTACGTATCTGATTGGGATTTGTGATTTACGTAAGGACATGAGTAGTTGATATAGAGGATTTGGAAATGAAAATGGCATGCTAGAATTATTCTCTGGTATTTATACACATCACACTACTGATGTTATTGTTTTACAGAGCATGCTAGTTTTAATATCCAGTTTATACCTGTTTTACATGTTTCTAGCAAGTTATGAATTATGTTCCTATAACTGCTTTATTTTAAACTGTTTTACTTGTTATTCATATAGTGGTGCTGCTGAGGAAGCAATTGCTCACCCTTGCAGAATATTTTATATGTATTGCAGATGCCTAGGAGATTCTTGCGCGGTAGTCAGGGCGGAGTTCTAGCTCCTTTCGTGTCAGGCTCGTCTAAGGTAGTTGTGTTTAGACCAGATGAGGTCTGTTGAGTTGTTGCATTAAATTTGTGGTCAGGATGGTGTGACGTAATTTGGGTTGTGTTAGTTGAGTAACCTAAGTCATACTTAAACCTGGAAAAGGTCTTGGTAAATGGGTCATGGTTATGTAATATTAATGAGCTGGACTGAATTATGATTGTTAGTATTGTTGTTGGTGACGTCAACTCCTGACCCAGGGGTTGAGGCCGTCACACGTGTGGCGGTGAAGCCAACTTACTTACACTTATCCTGCCTATTTTACAGTCTCAAAAGGTCCATCATAATGCATAATAATTCTCTTTTCTTTCTAATTCTATAAATTCATGCTCATGAACGTTTCCAATAGTTACTGGTAATTGAACCTAATTCCCAGATGTTTCTCTGTTCAATTAACCTAGTTTGTAATCGCTTCCAATCGCATTCGAGGCTCTGTAATCGTTCCCTTGATCTTCTTGTCCATATGTGAATGATATACTGAGAACATGGCGTATTTGATTTCTGACGTTCTCGAAATTACACTAGACTTAAGAATTAACGTGAAAATCTCGACTGGATATAATTGACACATGAACGTATCATACCTTAATTTCCTTGAATCACAATTGAGTATATTTTCCGAGCGAAAATCTCTTATTTCTTAGAAGAAAATATACTAATATGGAGGCATCATCCGCATATTCTAACCCATACTATCATTTATTTTGGTTCGAGGGAGTTCTTGTACGAAACTGATTGCAATGCTCTTCCTTGACGTCTAGTCACATACACGCTTATTCTTTCTTTATGCCATATTATCAGAGAGTCTTCCTTGACATCTATGTCTTGTATCTTACTCTTGGAGTAACTTGAATCCCTTGGGTTAGCGATGTTGAGCCAAATTCCTATCTTTTAGTTCTGCTTTATTTGATGCCCATTAATCTAGGAGTGGTATATACTATTCTGGTTCGATATAATTCATCGTATTCTGAATACTCCTGTCAAATCTCAAATCAATAATATTGATCATTTACAATCAATTCCTGGATCTGATGACGTACTACGATTTCTTCAAGCAGTAACTAACCCACTTATTGGATAAACTGCTTGTAAAAACAATGACTAGGTTTGGATAACCTATCAATAATGATTCAACTAATGTTTTCCCCCCATTTTCTCTTCATTTCTGGTCACTAGATATTTTCTTTTAGCCCTCGGTACTTAATCGTACTCCTAGGATGCATTCCCTATCTCAATTTACAAATATTTCATCAAATTCTTCACTTTTACTTCCGTCCCTCCCGATACCCATTACTTACCTACATCATGGCATCTTATATTGTTTCTTTATCATCCTTTTGATTCCACCTTCTTTCCTATTTAAATTCTTCATTCTCATAGTTCATTATTTCTTCATAACATAAGTGAGTCTTCCAATAGTACTGTTCGGTTATTCATCAAATAAATCATGCTCGTGGTTAACTATGGATCGAAATCTTTCAATTCATATACGTTATTATCATTATTAATTTCTACCATACATCAGATACTTGTATTCACGAGTTTTCCAGTATTTTGGAGTAATTCTCATTACATCGTCGTTCTATATTGACATACCTTCAAGTCCTTTCATAAAATCTTATTGTAGATGATAAAGTCTATTTGATTGTCTAATAAAATCCATATTAATATAGATACTAATCTCTTCTTAATTCCACCTCCCTTCTTTCTTTTCCTTCCTTCCTTCCTTCTCTTTACTCTATCCTGAATCTTTAGTTCTTAAAAACATTCTTCTCACTTGTCTATACATATACCTTTTTATTTCTCTTGTCTATTACAAAGGACATATTCATCCAAGTAAAGCCTATAACGACTCGTACATTTTTGTAATATTTAAATATGTAATTATTGCATAAATATATTAAATAAAGAATTTTTTATTAATTATGGTCCCTGTGTCTGACTTACTGTTGTTTATATGTGATTGTTGGATTGTGTGGTGTGTTTGGATAATTAACTGCTGCACCATTTTATTTTATTTCCCTTTTAAAAAGTGATTTTATGATAATCCTATTTTTAAAATTATTTGGGTTCTCTCTAAAATTATTTTTATGATTTTATAATCTTAACGATTATTTTTAGGATTTTATAAAATTTACAAAGCAATATTCTGTTAATTATTTATTCTTAAATGATTTTCTAATTTCATTTAACTATAAAATCCATATTTAATTATAGGATTCTTCAAAAATTATGAAACTCATATTTTCTTACGTTTACAATATTCTGAGAATTTTAAAATTATTTTTGTAATTTTTGAGATTAATATTACTCGCGCGCTGTTTCGTTTATTCATTAAATGCGGGTATAAGTTGTGTTTATAAAATGCTTTAAAAATTATGAAAATTTTATTTTAGTAACTTCAGATTATTTGTGATATTTTGAGAGTATTTTGGAATTTTTCTGATGCACTTTAGCGCACAGCCGGTACGTGATTTTAACAGGAAACGATAAAAGCAGCGGCTAATAAATAAAACCGGGACACCTGGCATATAGAATACACGTGTCTAGGCCTCATTTCTTTTCTTTCTTTCTCTGTTATTCCCTTCCGAAACGAAAACTGTTTTGTCTCTCTCTCCTCTCGAATATCTCTCGCTCTCGTGTTTCCTCTCTCCCTCTTTCACTCAAATCCCTTGGTTCCTTTCGATTTCTTTCCGTTTAATTCCTGGTAATTGTTTTGCCACTTGATTCTCCTATTTCGCTGCTATTTTTCTTTCTTGTTTCGCCACCGTTGCCGCAGGTTTCCGGCGTGGTGGCGGCGGTGTGGTCGTGTTTGATATATATACGGATATGTATACATATATGTGTGGATGTATGTGTTTCTGTGTGCATGTGTGCGTAGTGTGTGTGTGTGTGTGAGTTATGTTGTGTATGTGTGCCGACGGCCGCGTGTGGCCGTGTGGTGCCGTGTTTTTGCTGCTGGCTCGCCTGTTGTTGGTTTGGGTTGGTTCCATTTGCAGTTGGGCCTGTAACTTGGGCTCGGCTGTTGGATTTGTGTTGGGGTTTTATTAGCCCGTGTGTGTGCAGTGGTTTGGGCTATTGAATTTTTTTTAATATTTAATTTCCTTTTTGCTACAGGAAATTTTTGATTAAAATTCGTGATACTAAATGATAAATTAGGTGAGCGATAATTTCGATCGGTGAAATTTATTCGGACACCCGTATATTTTCGGGCACCAATAAATTTTGCCTCCGCGCGCGATGAATTATTTTACGAGCGCACGGTGGGCGGTGATGACCCTGTTCAGAGTCCTAAATATTTTAATACATAAAACCACTCTTATAAATCATTTTCGGGACTAAAAATTTATTTATGTAGCGGTTTGAATTGATTTGTTGGGAATTGACGTCGATTGATGTTTCGACGGGTAGGTCTATAAACAGAGGAGCCGCTGTCCAAATTTTTCTAGAAATTACCTTTAATTAATAATCGAGTGTATATATCTCGTTTAATACAAATTGACCCTGGTTGCTATGTGCACTATTATTTCGTGTTTATTATTATTATTGATATGCATGCGAGTCGGGAATTGTATCGTGGGTAATTAGTTAGTGAGGAAAAGTCAAGCATAATCGGTCATTTAACCTAGGTTGTTTCGATTTCATAGGTGCAGGTCGAAGGACCAGTAGTGAAGTCAAGTAGATTCAAGTCAGTGTTAGTGCAAAGCTTCGCAAGGCAAGTACCCCTGAACTAATCTTTTACAGTTCAGTATATATGAATAGTTGTTGATTTAAATTATGTACTGGAACAGAATGTTTGAAGTTACGTATTCCCCATATTTAAATATGTTTTATTAACTAATGCTTTGGGGGAAAAGTAACTTCTGAAAATGCCTATCTCTAGATTGTGATTAAAATTTAAAAGGATTTTTGGAATGTGTGTTGTAATCGTTTAAAAAGAGATAGGTGAATTTGATTTTGAAAACTGGATAAACACGAATCAGATATTGGATGGTCAGTAGCGTAAGAGGCCCGTTATTAGGTAACGGCCCAGCAAGTGGTTGCGTAAGAGGCTAAGTCGGATACGCGCACTGGTAGGCCGCTTAGTCCAGCACAACGGAGACCTAGCTTATCTCTGAGTTCCGGAACGAATTGTGGTGGGATAAACTGACCAGCTGTCCCTAGAATTCATCCACTTTTATATCTGACTTTGGTTTAATGGTTCCCGTAACAGAACAAATGGTTTATGGTCCTCGTAACGAGACAGGTGATTTATGGGTCCAGCAATGGACAGTGGTTTTGGAAAGGAAATATCATGCTAAAATTGAACTCTGGTATTTTGACACAGCACACTACAGATGATATTATTTTGCAGAGCATGCTAGTTTTGATATCCATTTTATACCTGTTTTTATGGATTTTTCGTAAACTAGTTTTGATATCTGTTCCTATACTGTTTTTATACATCCGGTTTTACTGGTTATTCATATAGAGGTACTGTTGAGTAATGGATTGCTCACCCTTGCAGCTTGTTTTATATTTATTTATTGCAGATGTCTAAAAGACCAGGTCAGCGTAGAGTGTCAGCCCCCTCCGGTCCCGGCTCCTCTGAGGTAGTTTGTATCAGACCCTAAGGTCTGATGAGTTGCTGTAATAAGTTAAGATGTCGGTTCTTAATTAAGTTAGTGTTGTTTTGTAACCTAAATAATACTTAAACCTGCATCAGCTCCTGGTTTGGGGTCGTGTGTTATAATAAAGTTTATATCATAGTTTATGTTGTAGTTTATTATATTTTGGTGACGTCAGCTCCTGACCCCGGGGTTGAGGCCATCATAGTTGGTATCAGAGCCACAGGTTCAAGTCCCTGATTTAGGTTAAAACTTGAGTCAGTAAGGTGTAGGAAGTATGTCCTATAGTCTGAGTCAGCAACTCATGTCGAGGAGCAACCTTAAGTGTCAGTCAAGGGTTCCGACGGCGTTACCCTGGCATCTATTAATATTTTAATAGACTTGCCTTAACCTTGTTATATCTTCCTTGTACATTGATATGGTTGGCAGTGGCCCATAGTGATCTCTAGTTCTCCTTCTCAGGGAAACCAGTCAGATTCAGATGATTCAGATTCTGAGCGGACTCTGGATGTTGTAGCTGAGGAGACCCCCATGCCTCCTCCATCCGTTCCTCCAGTTGCACCAGGAGGTGTGTCAGGACCTAGTGCCCGTCCTCGCTGGGTACGAAGGTCAGTGTCAGCTATTTGGGATTTCCATCCATGATGTGGTCCCAGTTCCTCCACCTCGAGACCACCTGTTCCTCCATCCGTTCTTTCAGGTGCATCCTCCCCGATCCCTTACCAAGTTCATCGAGCGGTGAACCAGTCTTTGATCAGAGAGCAGAGCCCAGGGTTAGCAGCTCAGCTTGACCAGATTCCAGTCGGGCCTTTCTAGGGCATCCCTGCCCCTTCACCAGATGTGCAGGAGAGAGTGCGATCCTTGACTCAGGCTACTGTAAAGAGAGCCCGGACCATTGATCGTTTCATTAGCTCCAAGTTTAGAGCTATTCAGTATCAGGATCTCGTGAACTGGTTGGTATTTGGGTTAGGATCCATCGGTGGTAGTGGCAGTGTTTAGATCAGAGTTGCTGCAGGGAGATACAGAGCTCGGAGTTAGTTATAGGAATTCTGTAGATGCTTTTCTTATGTATGTTTACTATGTATTGTGGTGGTATTAGGCGGGGCTGCTATGACAGCCAATTTTGTTGTGTATCTAGTATATTTGGAGTGTTGTACTGTAGTTGTTAGATGGATTTGTACTGTTGTTGTACTATTGTTCTTTTATGATATTACTGTTGTTGGTTTTATCTTATTACACTTTTGTTATTGCTGTTACTGTTATTGTTGTATTTGTTGTTGGATTTTGTTGAATTTAGTTATGCATCATGGGTGGACCCCAAATAAACAAGGAAGGGAATATTTAATTGTGACTGCATTCTCCTGATGCATAAAACTGTTGCTACCCTGGGGCACAACTTTCATATAAAACCTTTTTGTCGTGTTTCAGGAGAATGCCTCCCAAGAAAAATTTCCCGTCCAATTCCTCCAGTAGAAACTCTGAAGGGGGCCCAGTCATGGATGGATTACTAGATTTGTTGTGCCAATAGTCTAATCAGATGGCTCAGCAGCAAGAACAATTCCAGCAGCAGCAATAGCAATTCCTGCAATAGCAGCAACAATAACAACAATTTATACAACAACAACACTAACAAATCCAACAACAGCTGCAGCTCCAACAATAACCCCAGCCAAGAGAGTCAAACCAGACTGTTAGCTTCAAGTCTTTTCAGTCAGTTAAACCCCCAGAGTTTAAGGGCGAGGTCGATTCGATTGCTGCCATGAGTTGGCTTAAGGAAATGAAGAAAGCCTTCACCCTTATTCAGGTTAGTGATGATTCTAAGTCGGATTATGCCAGTTACTTTCTTAAGGGTGAAGCAAGTTTTTGGTGGGAATCTGTGCATGCATTAGAGGAAGAAGGCCCTGTCTCTTGGGCCAGATTTACGGAGTTGTTTCTAGAGAAGTATTTTCCGGATTGCTTGCAGAGTCAGTTGGAAGTAGAGTTTTTGGAATTTAAGCAAGGAGAAAATAGTGTGGCTGAGTATGAGGCCAAGTTTACGGAGTTGGCCCGACTAGCCCCTGTATATGTGAATACTGAAATTCATAAAGCTAGAAGATTCCAGCAAGGACTAAAACCGGAAGTTCGTAGCGGAGTGGTGGCCCTACAACTTAAAAAGTATACCTCGGTAGTTTAAGCCGTCCTGGTGATTGAGAGTGATCAGAAGTTGGTCTCTAAAGAAAGGAGTGATAAGAAGAGAAGGTTTGAAGGTGGTATAAGTAATGCACACCAGGAGAAGTTGATAAGTGGCATTTTATACCACTTAGAACGTCTTAAAATGGCTTAAATTGGTGTCTTAAAATCAAGTATTTTGTGTATTTGATGCGTTTTTCTAGTGTTTATGCATTTCAGGGTATTAGTTGCATTTCGGAGGAGGAATCATCAAGAATAAGCCTTGGCATGTGTTCACCATTGAGAGAGGAAAAGAACGGGCAGATTACGGCGAAGAAACGGAGCAAACCTGGAATTTTTCCAGTAGGGTCCTGCGCGCCCGCGCAGCAATGCTGAGCGGCCGCGCAGCAACCTTGCGCGCCCGCGCAGAAATGCTGAGCGGCCGCGCAGGGTCGGGGAAAAAGCTGAATTATTTTAGACTTCTACTTCTGTTTGGCTTCCAACTTCTATGTAATCTGAGTTTTATGGGACTATTATATAAGTAGATTTGAGATGTTTTCATAAAAAAAAAGAGGGAGATTATGTTTTAGATTGTGTTTTGCGCAAGAAGCGAAGGAGATAAAGGAAGAAGACCGATTTAGCACACTGCAGCGAAGGGGGAGCATATTTTCTTGTGATTCTTGTTTCGTTGTAACGTTGGATGCTAGTTTTCTTGCTTTGACTTATTTACTCTTGTGACGTACTCTGTTTTAATATAATTAGTTTAGTTATTATTTTCTTGTGTTGTTTATCATGATTTCATATGAACCCATGATAGCGATAAGCTCTATTATGGGCTAATCATGATCATGGGGTTGCAACGGATTTATTATGGAATTCTTTAGTTAATTGTTTAATACTTTAGTGTGTGATGATTGCATGATATCTAGTATTGGTTGTGCGTATTCGTCTTATGTGCGTCGCGAACATATAAGATAGGGTGTTAATCTCTTGTGAAGCAACAGTGGATCTTGAGATTTAGAACTTGCCATGCTAGCATAGGTTCATGTACGTTGTGCATGATTAGTGGGTAATTCTAACAGTTTTATTTGCCCTATGTAATCAAAAGGAATAACTTGTGCTTAAATCGTTGTGTTGTCAATTTCTGTAGACATATAGGAACTCAACATAATTGATGACTATTCAACTTCTATCTTAATTGTGGATGTTTGGTAGAATGGTATTAGTACAATAAAAGTTGGCTTTTATCAGTTTCGTGTTATTCGATTAATGTCATCACTGTCACATGCTAAAGGTAATAACAATGGCTATAGAAGGAAGTAATAATGAAGTTGTGATCTCATGAGTGTTTTATTATTGATAAATTGAAGTGTTAGTTAAGTGGTTAATTAAGTAGTTAATTATAGTTAATATTTAATCAACAATTTTAAGTGTTATTATCTTAACATTGAGAAGTAATCATACATTGGTGAGTGAGTTTAATTAGACAATAACTTAGTCTGAGTCTCTGAGGGAACGAACTAGAAAGTATTCTATATTACTTGCGAACGCGTATACTTGCGTGAATATTAGTGCGTGATTTCGCCCTAACAAGTTTTTGGCGCCGCTGCCGGGGACTCGGCGTATTTGTTTAGTTTATGTACTTACCATCATTGGTCATTAGGACTCAGTGATTAGGACATAGTAGTTACTTACTCTTTTCGGTTGTGTTTCAGGTACTTTAGCAAGCGTTTATGCAAACTCGTTCTCGTGCTCGCAAGAGGACCTTAGATACAGCTGAAGAGAAAGACGAAGTTCTTGATACTCCGGAGAAGTTAGATTTTGAGGATTCGGATTCAGGAACTGAGCAGAAAGAACCAGTAAACATGGGAGATCGTATTGTTCAAGCTGATCCAGCTCTTATGGATTTTTCTCGGCCTAAAATTGATGACATTCAGTCAAGCATCCTTCATCCGTCTATTCAAGCTAACACCTTTGAAATCAAGCCGGGCACTATTCAGATGGTGCAGAATTCTGTTTCTTTTGGAGGAGCGGCAACTGAAGACCCCAACATGCACATAAGGAATTTTGTCAAGATCTGCAGCACTTTTAAGTATAATGGCGTGACTGATGAGGCTATCAAGTTGAGGCTTTTCCCATTCTCACTGAGGGATAAGGCTAAAGACTGGTTACATTCTGAACCAGCCGGGTCCATCACTACGTGGCAAGATCTTGTGCAAAAGTTTCTGGTGAAGTTTTATCCAATGGCAAAGACTGCTGCTATGAGGAGTGCTCTTACTCAGTTTGCGCAGCAACCTACAGAATCTATGTGCGAGGCTTGGGAACGCTACAAGGAAATGTTGAGAAAATGTCCACATCATGGAATGCCGGATTGGATGGTAATCACTGGTTTTTATAATGGTTTGGGGGCCCAATCTCGGCCCATGCTCGATGTAGCAGCTGGAGGCGCCTTATGGGCTAAAAGCTATACTGAGGCGTACAATTTTATCGAGACGATGGCTGCAAATGAGCATCAAAACCTAACTCAGAGGATGATGTCAGGCAAGGTAGCAGGTATTCTGGAAGTTGATGCATCCACCGCTATTGCAGCCCAGCTCCAAGCGCTATCAATGAAGGTTGATTCTTTGCCTACGTATGGAGTTAATCAAATAGCTATGGTTTGTGAGCTTTGTGCAGGTTCTCATGCTACGGATCAGTGTTCTCTTGTCAATGAATCTGTTCAGTATGTGAATAATTTTCAGCGACAACAGCAGCCTGTGCCAGCGACCTATCATCCTAACAACAGAAATCATCCAAATTTCAGCTGGGGAAATAATCAGAATGCTATTCAGCCACCATATCAGCAAGGAGTGAGTAAACAGTTTAACCCACCTGGATTCCAGCAACCACAGCAGTATGCTACAAGACAATCATATCCTCAACAGGGAAGTGCAGCTGCACCTACTAGTGCTGATTTTGAGGAACTTAAGCTGTTGTGCAAGAGTCAGGCGGTTTCTATCAAGACCTTGGAAAATCAAATCGGTCAATTAGCCAATGCAGTGCTCAATCGTCAACCTGGCACTCTTCCCAGTGACACGGAAGTACCAGGTAGGAAGGAAGCTAAAGAGCAAGTCAAGGCTATTACCTTAAGGTCTGGAAAAGTAGCTGATGCTGAAAAGGCAAAAGAAGTCAAAGCTGAAGTTAGAGATGAAGAATCTAAGCAAAAGGAGAAAGTGGCAGAACCAAAGAAGACTACTGTTGAACACACTCTGCCTGAGGCTAATACAGGGGAGAAACAGCTCTATCCTCCACCACCTTTTCCTAAGAGATTGCAGCAACAAAAGCTGGATAGACAGTTCGGGAAGTTTCTGGAGGTGTTCAAGAAACTTCACATCAATATACCTTTCGCTGAGGCTCTGGAACAAATGCCTAGTTATGCGAAGTTTATGAAGACTATTCTTTCAAGGAAGGTGAAACTGGATGACCTTGAAACCGTTGCTCTCACGGAAGAATGCAGCACTGTTCTGCAGCAAAAGTTACCACCAAAACTGAAAGATCCAGGAAGCTTCACCATTCCTTGCACCATTGGCAATCTAACTTTTGACAAGTGCCTTTGTGATTTGGGAGCAAGCATTAATCTGATGCCGTTGTCGATCTTTAAAAAGCTGGATCTGCCTGATCCAAAACCCACATACATGTCGCTACAATTGGCTGACCGTTCCATTACTTACCCCAGGGGCATAGTTGAGGATGTGCTCATCAAGGTGGATAAGCTCTTCTTTCCTGCTGATTTTGTTATTCTGGATTTTGAGGAAGATAAGAAGATTCCCATAATCTTGGGGAGGCCTTTCTTGGCTATTGGCCGTACCTTGATAGATGTGCAAAAAGGGGAACTTACTATGCGGGTCCAAGATCAGGATGTGACCTTCAACGTATTCAAGGCAATGAAATTCCCTACAGAAGATGAGGAGTGCTTAAAAGTGGATGTGATTGATTCTGCGGTTACTTCGGAACTCGATCACATGCTAATGTCTGATGCATTGGAAAAGGCCTTAGTGGGGGAATTTGACAGTGATGATGAAGATAGCAATGAGCAATTACAATATCTGAACGCTTCTCCATGGAAGCGAAAGCTCGACATACCATTTGAATCTCTTGGTACTTCTGACCTTAAGAATGCTGAAGGGAAGCTCAAACCATCAATAGAGGAAGCACCTATCTTGGAGCTCAAACCATTACCTGAACACTTGAGGTATGCTTTTTTAGGTGATTCATCTACGTTACCTGTTATTATTTCAGCTGACCTTTCAGGTAGTGAGGAAGACAAGCTCTTAAGGATTTTGAGAGAATTCAAATCGGCTATAGGATGGACCATAGCAGACATCAAGGGGATAAGTCCTTCATATTGTATGCATAAAATTCTGTTAGAGGAAGGTAGTAAGCCAACTGTGGAACAGCAGCGAAGACTGAACCCGATCATGAAGGAGGTGGTGAAGAAAGAAATTCTGAAATGGCTAGATGCAGGCATCATTTATCCTATTTCTGACAGCTCATGGGTGAGCCCCGTGTAATATGTACCTAAGAAAGGAGGTATCACTGTGGTCGCAAATGAAAAGAATGAGCTCATCCCTACTCGAACAGTTACAGGATGGAGAGTATGCATGGATTATAGAAAATTGAACAAAGCCACAAGGAAAGATCACTTCCCTCTCCCATTCATTGATCAAATGCTTGACAGATTGGCGGGACATGAGTATTTTTGTCTTCTGGATGGTTATTCCGGGTATAATCAGATTTGTATTGCACCAGAGGATCAGGAAAAGACTACCTTCACTTGTCCATTTGGCACATTTGCTTTTCATAGAGTTTCGTTTGGGTTATATGGCGCCCCGGCCACCTTTCAGAGATGTATGATGGCTATATTCTCTGACATGATTAGAAATAACGTCGAAGTGTTCATGGATGACTTTTCCGTATTTGGACACTCATATGATGAATGTTTGAATAATCTGCGCGCCGTACTCAAAAGATGCGTGGAAACTAATTTGGTGCTTAATTGGGAGAAATTTCATTTTATGGTGCGTGAAGGCATTATCCTTGGGCATAAGGTCTCTAGCAAAGGTCTGGAGGTGGACAAGGCCAAGGTGGGAGTCATTGAAAATCTTCCCCCACCTAATTCGGTAAAAGGAATCCGTAGTTTTCTCGGTCATGCGGGTTTTTATCGGCGATTCATCAAGGACTTTTCAAAGATATCTAAGCCGTTGTGCAATTTACTTGAGAAAGATGTGCCTTTTAAATTTGATGATGAATGTTTGGCAGCATTCGAGACTCTCAAGGAGAGTTTGATCACAGCACCAGTTATTACAGCACCAGATTGGACAGAACCATTTGAGATGATGTGTGATGCGAGTGACTATGCGGTAGGTGCAGTTCTGGGATAGCGCAAGAAAAATCTCTTCCATATGGTCTACTATGCGAGTAAGACTTTAAATAGGGCCCAATTGAACTACACCCCTACTGAGAAGGAGCTTTTGGCTATAGTCTTTGGCTTTGAGAAATTTCGATCTTATCTGCTTGGTACGAAAGTAACAGTATTCACTGATCATGCAGCTATTCGCTATCTGGTTTCTAAGAAGGATTCGAAGCCGAGACTCATTCGTTGGGTGCTTTTACTTCAAGAATTTGAGTTAGAGATCAAAGATAGAAAAGGTACTGAGAATCAAGTAGCTGACCATCTCTCTAGGTTGGAGAATCCCGATTCTACTTCACAAGATAGGACGTTAATCAATGAATCTTTTCCGGATGAGCAGTTGTTTGCAATTCAAGAGGAAGAACCATGGTTTGCAGATATTGTAAACTATCTTGTCAGCAATATAATGCCGCTTAATTTGACATCCGCTCAAAAGAAGAAGTTTTTGCATGAGGTGAAGTGGTATATGTGGGATGAACCATATTTGTTTAGACAGGGAGCTGACCAGATCATCGGGAGATTATCCTGTTCTGTGAGACAGAGGGGATATTACGAGACTGCCATTCCACGGTTTATGGTGGACACTATGGAGGTGAGAAGATGGCAGCTCGTATTCTGCAAGCAGGTTTTTTCTGGCCTACTTTGTTCAAGGATGCTCATCAGTTTATTTTAAGGTGTGATCGTTGCCAAAGAGTGGGAAATTTGTCAAGGAAGGATGAGATGCCATTAAATGTGATGCTTGAAGTCGAGGTCTTTGATGTGTGGGGAATCGATTTCATGGGGCCTTTTATCTCATCTTGCAATAATCAGTACATCTTGCTGGCAGTCGATTATGTCTCAAAATGGGTCGAAGTTAAAGCTTTACCGACAAATGATGCAAAGGCAGTGCTAAATTTTCTTCATAAGCAAATTTTCACAAGGTTTGGAACGCCTCGGGTAATCATAAGTGATGAAGGATCGCATTTTTCCAACCGTAAGTTCACTTCTATGATGCAGCGTTATAATATGAATCATCGAGTAGCTACTGCCTATCATCCGCAAACAAATGGTCAAGCGGAAGTGTCTAACAGAGAGATAAAGCGCATTCTAGAGAAGGTTGTTTGTCCGTCAAGGAAGGATTGGTCTTTAAAGCTCGATGAAGCTGTTTGGGCTTACAGAACAGCATACAAAACTCCACTTGGGATGTCACCATTTCAGTTGGTGTACGGTAAGGGATGTCATCTACCGGCGGAGCTTGAGCATAAGGCCTACTAGGCATTGAAGAAATTGAACCTGGATTTAGATGCAGCTGGTAAGAAAAGAATGCTTCAGCTTAATGAACTTGATGAATTTCGACTTCAAGCGTACGAGAATAACAAAATGTATAAGGAAAAGGTGAAGAGGTGGCACAATAGGAAGCTACATCCTAAGTTATTTGTGCCAGGGCAACAAGTTCTGTTATTCAACTCTCGGCTCCGACTTTTTCCTGGGAAGTTGAAATCAAGGTGGTCTGGACCTTTTATTGTCAAAACTGTGTTTCCACATGGAGCGGTGGAAATTTTTGAGAATGATTCGGACCAAGCATTCAAGGTTAACGGTCAGCGGTTGAAGCACTACTATGGGGACATGACAAACCGAGAGGTGGTTAGTGCCATTTTGTTGACTACTTGAGAAAGGTACGGAACGTCAAGCTAATGACGAAAAAGAAGCGCTGCGTGGGAGGTAACCCATGAATTGTAGTTACAGGAACCCTTAGAAGTTAATAACCTATCCAAAAACACAAAAAAAAATCAGAAAAAAGGGGCTGAAAAAATTTTTTTCCAGAGACCCTCTGCGCGCCCGCGCAGAAATGCTGAGCGGCCGCGCAGGGGTCGAGTTCCAGAAAATTTTTTACAGTTCAGAAAAAAAAAAAAAAAAAAACACAAAAACCCATCACAGCCCATAAACCCACGAATTCTTTTCCCATTACCTCATGATTTTATCCCTCAACCCCACTCCTAATCTAATTTAACCTACTCCACACCCTATATATACATACACCTATCCCACATATCTCCCACAAACTTCCTACACTTAAACCCTCTCATAAACATCAAAAATCAGTTCTTACACACTTTTATTCACAAATCAATGGCACCCAAGAGAGCACGCACTATTGACAGCAGCAGCACAGTTCCTACTGCTGATTCATCAAGGGGTACTGCTGCAAGGCCTCGGTTAACTGACAGACCTGCGGAGGAGGAGTACACTAGGCTGTTGGGGAAGCCAATTCTGAAGGAGAGGGGGTTTTTACCATCAGGGAGGGATGGTGAGTTGTTGCCCATGATTGCAGAGAAGGGGTGGATAGCTTTTTGTGAGTCACCCGAAGCAGTACCGATGAGTGTTGTTCGCGAGTTCTACGCGAACGCGAAGGCTGAAAAGAATGGGTTTTCTGTAGTTCGTGGGCTGACGGTTGATTATCATCCTGCGGAGATTCACCGTGTGATTGGACAGCGAGAGAGGAAGCCCGAGGAGGAGAACTGGAATGAAAAGACTGCTGAGGATTTTGACTTGGATTTAATTTGTGCGACTCTCTGTCGACCGGGCACAGTTTGGAACCACAGTCCAGCCAATAATGAGTATCGTCACTTTCCGGCGATCGCCATGAACAGGTATGCCCGTGCATGGAATGCATTTATATGTGCTAATATTTTGCCTTCTTCACATGCACACGAGGTCACGGTTGAGAGAGCACAGTTGTTGTGGGGAATTCTGAATGAGGAATACTATGTGGACCTTGGTGAGTTTATCTACCAAGGAATTCTGAAGTTTTTGAGGGGAGCAAAGCATATGAACATCCCTTATGTATCCACGGTTACGAAGCTATGCCGAGCAGTAGGAGTAAACTGGCCGGCTCATGAGCAGTTGCAGTTGCCAGCAGCTCCGATAGATTCTGGCACTCTGAATGGGATGCAGGAGTGGACTGGTGGTGAGCCTGAGGAGCATGGGCTGGGTTATCATCTTCTAGGAGGGCGTCCAGCACGAGGTGCTACTATGGCTAGGCCAGGGCGTGGTGAGGCTGGTTCTTCGAGAGCTCAGGAGGGTGCTGGGATGGGTGATGCCCAGTATAGGAGGCTTTCACGGCGGATGGATGCCATGTATGAGACGCAGAGCAGGTTTGCTCAGGAGCTCACCCTTGCGTTAGGGACTGCTTTTCGAGGCCTTGGAGCTGATATCCAGTGGCCAGTTTTTGGTGAGGACTCTGCATACCCGCCGCCTGATACTCCACCCACTGAGGTTGATGATGATGATGACTCCGAGTAGGTATACCCTGTGTTCCTTTCTACTACCTTCACTGGGGACAGTGAAGATTTTAAGTTTGGGGGTGGTAGTTAAGGAATATTTTGTGTATGTCATATAGCTGCATATTCATGATAGTTAGTTCATATAGTTGCATAATTTTTGCCATATAGTTTTTTTATAGCTTTAGTTGTTTGTCATATCATATAGCTCATGCATATACCATGATCCCTTTTGCAATGATTTATCGACTGAATTGTGATATTGATGCGAGTGTAGTGATAGCATTAAAGTGTTATTAAGTTGTGTAGGTTGATATGCATGCTAGAAGCACTTGTATTTTCACTAAGTCTTAGAGAATGCCTAAGGGTTAGATTATTGTTATGATCTGATTATTTTCGAGGATAATCTATTTATTATGCTTAGAATTTGATAATAGGTTCTTAGTGGTAAAGGCATGAAAAAGAAAAAAAAATGGAGTAAAAATGGAATTTGTTGCTAGTTGTGGCTAGGCGTCAAATGGCTAGTAGCCGGCTCGCATGTTATGCGAGTAGTCTAGGGTTGAGCAAGATGGAGCGAAACGCACTTGCTCAGAAAAGAAAATATATATATATATATATATATATATATATATATATTTTGCATAATTGATCAAGAGTGGGCTCTTTGGTATTCGAGTTATTAAGTTCTTAGGGGATTTTGTGCCTAGTGACCTAAGGCTTTTAGAGTCTGGGATCCGCTAACCTAACGCTCGTTACATGGATACCATTGTATAAGTCTTTTGTGGACCTCACTCATTGCACGATCAAATAAGCATTTGAGTTGTAAATAAAAAGCACGATTCCGTAGTAAGCTCCAGAGTTCTTGTAGTGTTGTATATCACTTTGTGCCTAGAATTTTTATTCTTTGTATAATCGTAGGATTGCCTTGAGGATAGTCTAGTCATAGTAATTGGTCTAGTTCCGAAGCATATCTGTTAAGCATTTGCACACACCACGTTTCTGGCTGTATGTCCGTTTGCATGAGTTAATTGATCTTTAGTGTCTAACTGCATTCGTTGAGACGTGACAATTTGGTTGGTTAATTGTAGTAAGGGGGATCGTTGCATTTTCATATAGATTGCATTCATGCATATTTTTCTTTGTTTTGAGTCTGTGACGCTTGAGGACAAGCATCGATTTAAGTTTGGGGGTGTGATAAGTGGCATTTCATACCACTTAGAATGTCTTAAAATGGCTTAAATTGGTGTCTTGAAATCAAGTATTTTGTGTATTTGATGCGTTTTTCTAGTGTTTATGCATTTCAGGGTATTAGTTGCATTTTGGAGGAGGAATCATCAAGAATAAGCCTTGGCATGTGTTTACCATTGAGAGAGGAAAAGAACGGGCAGATTACGGCGAAGAAACGGAGCAAACCTGGAATTTTTCCAGTAGGGTCCTGCGCGCCCGCGCAGCAATGCTGAGTGGCCGCGCAGCAACCTTGCGCGCCCGCGCAGAAATGCTGAGCGGCCGCGCAGGGTCGGGGAAAAAGCTGAATTATTTTCGACTTCTACTTCGGTTTGGCTTCCAACTTCTATGTAATCTGAGTTTTATGGGACTATTATATAAGTAGATTTGAGATGTTTTCATAAAAAAAAAAGAAGAGGGAGATTATGTTTTAGATTGTGTTTTGCGCAAGAAGCGAAGGAGATAAGGAAGAAGACCGATTTAGCACACTGCAGCGAAGGGGGAGCATATTTTCTTGTGATTCTTGTTTCGTTGTAACATTGGATGCTAGTTTTCTTGCTTTGACTTATTTACTCTTGTGACGTACTCTGTTTTAATATAATTAGTTTAGTTATTATTTTCTTATGTTGTTTATCATGATTTCATATGAACCCATGATGGCGATAAGTTCTATTATGGGCTAATCGTGATCATGGGGTTGCAACGGATTTATTATGGAATTCTTTAGTTAATTGTTTAATACTTGAGTGTGTGATGATTGCATGATATCTAGTATTGGTTGTGCGTATTCGTCTTATGTGCGTCGCGAACATATAAGATAGGGTGTTAATCTCTTGTGAAGCGACGGTGGATCTTGAGATTTAGAACTTGCCATGCTAGCATAGGTTCATGTACGTTATGCATGATTAGTGGGTAATTCTAACAGTTTTATTTTCCCTATGTAATCAAAAGGAATAACTTGTGCTTAAATCGTTGTGTTGTCAATTTCTGTAGACATATAGGAACTCAACATAATTGATGACTATTCAACTTCTATCTTAATTGTGGATGTTTGGTAGAATGGTATTAGTACAATGAAAGTTGGCTTTTATCAGTTTCGTGTTATTCGATTAATGTCATTACTGTCACATGCTAAAGGTAATAACAATGGCTATAGAAGGAAGTAATAATGAAGTGTGATCTCATGAGTGTTTTATTATTGATAAATTGAAGTGTTAGTTAAGTGGTTAATTAAGTAGTTAATTATAGTTAATATTTAATAAACAATTTTAAGTGTTATTATCTTAACATTGAGAAGTAATCATACATTGGTGAGTGAGTTTAATTAGACAATAACTTAGTCTGAGTCTCTGAGGGAACGAACTAGAAAGTATTCTATATTACTTGCGAATGCGTATACTTGCGTGAATATTAGTGCGTGATTTCGCCCTAACAGAAGTCTAGTCAAAAGTTCCCAAGAAAGATTGGCCGGAATAGGAATAAGAGATTTAGAAGGCAAGGCATGGCTCAGACGAGTTCCGGTGTTACCTCAGTTGCCCCTGCCCCAGTTCAATAAACCACGCCAGTTGTGGATTGTAAGTTATGTGGTAAAAAGCATAGTGGTCAGTGCAGGAAGGATGTCCAGTGCTTTAAATGCGATAAAAGGGTCATTATGCATCAGAGTGTAACACAGGAAACTTCGGAGTCACCTGCTTTAAGTGTGGTAAGGTTGGGCACATCTCTAGAAACTGCAAGACGGCTACTCAAGGTAGCGTAGGAGGGAGTGAATCTCAAGGACTAATAACTAGCATAGCAAAAGCCAGAACCTTTAAGATGACCAAGAGATCCAATGCTCAGGATTCAGATGTGGTTGCCGGTATGCTTTCTCTAAATTCCGTGCATGTTAAAGTTTTATTTGATTCGGGAGCGTTTAAGTCTTTTATATCTAAAGAATGTGTAAGTAATATGGATTTGATGTTGGAGGATCTAAATGAGCCCTTGTCTATAGAGGTAGCTAACCAGGATAAAGTTTCAGTAAACCAGTTTTATCCTAGGTGTCAAATATAAATTTGTGGGTATTTCTTTTCAGTGGATTTAATACCCTTTCAGTTAGGAGATTTTGATGTAATTCTAGGAATAGATTGGTTGTCCCAGCATAAGGCAAATATTGATTGTAAGAAAAAGAAAGTTTTGTGATATACAGAAGATAATAAAATGATAATTTATCAAGGACATAAGCAGGAAAAGAAATTTCTTTCGATACTGGAAGCAAAGAAGTTATTGAGACAAGGATGTGAAGCGTATTTAGGCCATGTCGTGGACACTGAGAAGAAGGTACCCGAATTGGAAGAAATTCCAGGAGTTAGTGAATTTTCCGATGTGTTTCCAAATGAATTACCAGGATTACCACTCGATCGGGAGATTGAGTTTTCTATTGATCTAATTCCGGGAGCAGAACCAGTTTCAAAGGCACCCTACCGTATGGTCCTAATAGAAATGAAAGAGCTAGCTAAACAACTTCAGGAACTTTTGGATAAAGGGGTAATTAGACCAAGTGTATTCCCATGGGGCGCACCAATGTTATTTGTGAAAAAGAAGGACAGAAGCATGAGATTGATTATTGACTATCGAGAGTTGAACAAGTTAACCGTCAAGAATAAGTACCCTCTTCCCTGGATTGATGACTTGTTCAAACAACTTAAGGGAGCATGTTACTTTTCAAAGATCGATTTAGGATTGGGCTACCATCAGTTGAAGATCAAGCCTGAAGATATACCGAAGACTGCCTTTCGAACCAGGTATGGTCATTATGAGTTCCTAGTAATGTCATTTGGATTAACTAACGCACCAGCAACTTTCATGGATTTAATGAACCGGGTGTTTAAGGAGTATCTAGATAAGTTTGTTATTGTATTTATTGATGACATCCTCATCTACTCAAAGACCGAAGACGATCATGCCGAAAATCTGAGGATTGCTTTACAACGGCTGAGGGAAAAACATCTATATGCTATGTTCTCAAAATGTGAATTTTGGCTAGAGGAGGTTCAATTTTTGGGTCATATAGTGGGTAAGGATGGTATTAAGGTAGACCATGCGAAGATTGAAGATGTATCCAGATGGGAACAACCGAACACCCCGACATAAATTAGAAGTTTTCTTGGATTGACAGGCTATTACCGAAGATTTGTGAAGGACTTTGCCAATATTGCAACCTCATGGACCAAGCTGACCTGAAAGAATGAGAGATTTTTTTGGACGGAGAAATGTGAATAAAGCTTCCAAGAGCTAAAGAAAAAGCTAGTGACAGCACTAGTGTTAGCATTATCGGATTAAACAGGGAATTTTGTGATTTACAGTGATGCTTCTCTCAAAGGATTAGGTTGTGTGCTAATGCAACATGACAAGGTTATCGCGTATGCGTCTAAGAAGTTAAAGCCCCATGAGCAGAAATATCCAGTTCATGATCTTGAGTTGGCAGCTATAGTGTTGGCTTTGAAGTTATGGCATCATTACCTGTACGGAGAGAAATGTGATATCTATATGGATCATAAAAGCTTAAAGTATATATTCACCCAAAGGGATTTAAACATGAGACAAAGGAGATGGTTGGAATTGATTAAGGACTATGATTGTTTGATTAATTATCACCCAGGTAAGGCTAATGTGGTGGCTGATGCCTTAAGTAGAAAAGAGAAATTAAATATGGCTCGTATCGCGGATGAATTAGCCCAAGATTTTGAAAAGATGGAGATTGAAGTTCGAGTATCAAGTGGAGGTCAGGAGCAGCTATACGAGATTATTTTCCAGCCAGCGTTAATAGAAAAGATTAAAAGGTGTCAAGAAGGAGTTATAAAACAAGAATTGGATGATCTGACAGGAGAAGAATTATGTGCTCAAAAGGATAACCAAGGGTTATTTAGGTTTTCCTCTCGCATTTGGATTCCTAATGTAGCAGAATGGAAGAATGAAATATTGCACGAAGCGCACAACTCTAGGTTTTCTATCCATCCTGGTAGCACGACGATGTACCAAGATTTAAAGAAGCACTTCTGGTGGCCAGGAATGAAGAAAGAGATTGCGAATTGGGTCAGTAAGTGTCACGTGTGTCAGATGGTAAAAGCAGAGCATCAAAGGCCCAGTGGATTGTTCCAGCCTCTAGAGATTCCACAGTGGAAATGAGAAGAGATTGTAATGGATTTCGTGGTGGGTTTGCCGAAGACAAGATCAAATCACGATGCCATTTGGGTAATCATTGATAGATTGACCAAGTCAGCGCATTTCCTTCCGATTAATGAAAGGCATTCTTTGGAAAAGTTGGTTAAAATATATTTGGATGAGATAGTTACCAAGCATGGGGTACCTGTGTCTATAGTATCAGATCGAGATCCAAGATTTAATTCGAGGTTTTGGAAAAAAATTCAAGAATGCTTAGGAACTAAGTTAAATATGAGCACCGCTTATCATCCTCAAACTAATGGTCAAAGTGAGAGAATGATTCAGACGATCGAAGATATGTTAAGAGTATGTGCTTTGGATTTCGAGGGAAATTGGGATGATCATTTATCGATGATAGAATTTTCTTATAATAACATCTACCATGCCAGTATTGGAATGCCACCTTATGAAGCCTTATATGGACGAAAGTGTAGATCACCTCTGTGTTGGGATGAGGTAGGAGAAAAGAAAGTGTTAGGACCTGAATTAGTACAGCAGACAAAAGAGGCAGTGGTGTTAATTCAGAAAAGATTGGAAGCCGCTCAGGATAGACAGAAGAAGAATGCAGATTTACATCGAAATGACATGAATTTTGAAATAGGATCATTGGTATTACTAACGGTTTCGCCATGGAAGGGGTTGATTCGATTTGGATAGAAAGGTAAATTGAGTCCGAGATATATAGGACCATTCAAAGTTTTAAGGAAAATAGGAAAAGTTGCATACGAGATAGGTCTACCCCCGAAGTGGCAGCTTATTCATAATGTATATCATGTGTCCATGTTAAAGGCATATATTCATGATTCGAATCAAGTAATTGAATATGAACCGATCGAGCTTCAATCAGATTTGTCCTATGTGGAGCAGCCAATCCAGATATTAGATCGTAAGGAGCGTGTACATAGGAATAAATCTTCCCTATAGCTAAAGTACTTTGGAGAATCCCTAGGGTAGAAGAGTCTACCTGGGAATTAGAATCAGATATGCTTGACAAATATCCTCACTTATTTAATTAGTTAAGATTCTAAGGGCAGAATCTTTTTAAGGGGGAAGGATATAACGACTCGTACATTTTTGTAATATTTAAATATTTAATTATTGCATAGATATATTAAATAAAGAATTTTGTATTAAGATAGGGAACAAATAAAGCATGATTACATAGTTAAGGTTGTATTAATTACACATGATTTGGGCTCCAAGGCCCAATAAGAAGATGTATGATATTCAGACCAAAAAGCTTAACACATTAATCAGGCCTGATGGACCAGATCAGGCATGGAACAAAGAAGGCCCAAAACCCTGATTATTAATTAATTTCGTAATTAGTTAATAAGGGAGAAAAACAGCTATTAAGATAAGTCCTAGTAGGGATATAAATCCTTGTAGATTGGCCTCCAAGGAACCTCATGGGATAAGGAATCAGCTTCCTACTTCCTAGGACTCCAAAGTCCATTCTAATTCAAAGACTTGACCACCAAGTCTCCTATACCAAGTCCAATTCAAGGACTCCCAACATCTATATATGGGGCCTCACCCCACAGATCAGAACTATGTTTTTTGACTTGATCCTTGGCAATCAGCAAGGTACGTAGCCTTCTTGTTAAGGCAGATTGAGTCACTAAACACAAGAGCAGTCAAACCGAGCCTCGAAGCTCACGTTCCTTAGTAATAAATATAGCAATTATATATCTTATTTTTTAATCCATAACATTTGGCGCCGTCTGTGGGAAAGCACAACAACAACCATGGCGAGAACATGGAGAACAATTAGAGCTCTTGAGGAAGGAACACCATCGGGGATAACACAAGTGATTTCGTCAACCGTGGAGATACCTCCTCATTCAACTTATGCAGCTACCCAAGGAGAAGCCCAGATAGGGGCAACTCAACCTCAGCCACAAAGGACGATTCCCTCGACTGTTCTAGGTACGAATCCCCAAGTTCAACAACTACACGCACCTATGAATTCTCGACCTATCGGGTACGAATATTCAACTGTTGTGACTCCTAACCCCCCTTATGGGATGCCCCTTTACCCCGAGGTTGGAGGAAGTGGACATGCTGGATGGAGTGAAGCATGAGGGCGATCGCCCCCATACATACGAGGTTTGGCTCCTATCCCTGAGGATCAGGAATTTTCTGGTCCTTACACTGAGAGAGACTCTGAATCTTCGAATGATGAAGTAGCCCCAGAAAGGAGACGTGCTGGCAAAGATCCGATGGCTGATGGTAGCCAACATCCTTAAAGCTGAAAGAGATATATCCTAAGTCCAATCATGTATGAGGATTTAGGAATAACTTTTATGTAATCTGTTTTGATTTCATTGATATTAATAAAAGACTTGTTTTGTTTTTTTATTGCGGGCTCTATCTATTTTAAGTGTTTAAATAAGATATACCATAGTTTAGAGTAAAGCTTTTTATGGATTGTTATGAGATCATAATAATGAGACCTAAAAGATGATAACTCTAAACTTAAATAGTTCCTGGTCGTAGGATTACTAACTGGTAATTAATAATCCGCAAAAATCGGTACATACTATGCTTGCTTCATTATGAAGGATGTCTGTTCTCATAAATATTTGGGTGGTGACACTATAGCTAGTATGTAGGTGCTTATTATAGAATAAGTTCACTGAACATGACTCAAACAGCTGAACAACTGATGGAGTTCACTCACGTGTCAGCAATTGTTGACGTAGTGATAGTTGTACAAGTATCCTTAGACTTGAGGTCATCATAGTCATCTTGTGTACACTGAACTATGCTTTGATTTAGTTCTTAGTCTCCAGGGACAATTATAAGGGCTCTACTGGGTAAAGGAATTTGTACATGAAGATAGTGTATGATCAATAGAGGATCTACCCCTTCCAGTGAAGGAAGAGAATGTTCAATGCTGATCAACTTATGCTAGTTCAGGAATCTCTGGCCAGAGTGAATGAAATTAGAAAGGAGTTTCTAATTTGCATAGAACTACGCATAGTAAATGGTAAGCAAGTGATTAAATTAGATAGGCTTGACACGAGATCCATGCCTTGTATTTAATCGGGACATTGTGGGGTAGAAGGAGTTTATTGTACGGTAACTATTCACTGAATAGGTTCTTGGTATTCTAAGCAGTGAATTCATATTATCCGGATAGTCGCGATATGCTGAGAAGTATCCCTCACGATGTTGAATAAATGTGATTAATTAATTAATCATACTTAATAAATTAGAGAATTTATATAAATAATGATAAAATAGTTTTATTATTATTTATTTCTACGACCGGCTTAATATTGAACCTACAGGGTCACACCATAAAAAGAGAATGATTTAATGGTGGAGGAATTAATTAATAATGGCTAAATAATTATTTATTTGTGAAATAAATAATTAATTGGCAAATTTAATAATTGATTAAATGAGATTTAATTAATTAAAAATTAATTAAGAAAAGTTCTTAATATTATTAATTAAAGGATTTAATTTTTGGAAATTAAATCAAGAGAGAGAATTATTTCTAAAGTGTTTAGAAAAAGGATTAATAATTAAAAGGTGTTTTAATTATTAATGAGAATAATAAATGGGATAATAATAATATTATTTATGGAAAAATTTGAGCTAAAAATTTTGCCTATAAATATATTATTATAGACCCTATTTTATTGGAACCCCAAAAAAACCCAAAAAGTTTGGAAAACCCAATTCTCTCCACCTCCTTCCTCCTCCTTAACATCGTTTTCTTGGTGGATATCGGTGGAGTGATCAATTTTAGTTTATATAAAAGTTTTGAACTGTTTATATTTCCGAAAGTGTTTTAAAGCTGTTTTTAACTATTTTTAATTGCTTTTAAATATTTCATTTGATACATAGAGATGTATAATGCTTAGACTAATGTGCTAGATGATGTAACATGCCTACCTTGATGTTTATTCATGTTGATATATGTGATATATGCTTAGTTTATCATGCGATGATAGATTTAGGTGAACTTAAATGAACATAAGGCGTTTGTTAGACAACCTAGTAGAGTGAAATTGTTTCATAACCTTAATAACAATATTATGAATACAATCATGAGATTCTTGTGTTTATGAAACACGTAATTGAATATGAATTTTCGATATGAGAGAAAGGATGATTCTGTCAACAACAGATTTCTATCTATAAGAAAGGGTTATTAAGTGACGCCTCTTGACAATGCTCCACCCGATCTGGGAATCATCTGATTATTGATTATTGATTTGAAATATTTAATTTAAAAGGAAGAATCTCTTTATAATATGATTATGATTGTAACGTAATATAATCCCTCTAAAATTAAATAATATCAAGTAGTAATTGGGCAATGACACAACGGGCTTGTGTCGGTCATAGCCTTCCAACATGATATAAAAGTAGTTCTTATTTTTGAATCATTGTCGTTTCGTGCCACAGCCGAGGGCTTTGATTTCGAAATAAGAAATACTTGTTTATTACATAGAGATGTGTACATTGAATAAGAATCTAAAGGTCGTTACGTGCCACAGCCGTGGGCCTTTGGGGACTGATTCAATTGTAAGGAATGTTGGGTTAGACTTGACTTAGAATATTGAGTTTGTCATGCCACAGCCGTGACTCAATTATTCAAGAGGCTAAAGTTTGATTAGGGAATAACATTAGATGTAATTGATAAGAGTTGTCTACCTATTGAACATTACATGGCGTTTCGTGCCACAGCCGGGGTTGTGTAATGGAATGTAGGATCCCTATTCCCACTAGCATTATGAATGCTTATTTTTCACGTAGGGGGTTGAATAAATTAGGTAAACTAGTGGGAGCCACTTATGAATAAAGACCCGATTCATATAGTGTTTTGAAATGAAATCGAATATTTGGTAAGTGTTGTTATGTGTTTATCATTTACAGATTTACTTTGTACGTTATGTCTTCTACACTATCACTCAGGAGCATACTAGATGCTCACAAATTGACTGGTCCTAATTATGCTGACTGGCTTCGAAACTTGAGAATTGTTCTCAGGATTGAGAAGCTGGAATACGTGATTGACTCACCTAAGCCTACTGAACCTGCTAGTGATGCACATAATGATGGACATGTTGTGTATCGTAAGTGGATAGATGATGCAAATGTTGCTCAATGCATCATGCTAGCTTCCATGAACATTGAGCTACAGAAGCAACATGAGCATATGGATGCTCACACTATCCTAATGCATCTACAAGAGTTGTATGATGTGGCGGGGAGGACAGCTTGATATGAGATATCGAAGGAGTTGTTCGGTTGTAGGATGTCTGAGGGATCATCTGTGAATGACCATGTACTTAATATTATTCCCATGTTAGACTTGGCTCGATTTTCATTTATTATTGAGAATAATGAATGTTCTAGAGATAATATTCTTTATGGACGTGGTACTTTAAATAATGGTCTGTATAAATGTGACATAATTTACTTCAGATTGAACAAACTAATACAAGAAAAGGGATGATGAAAATCTCACTTCATTGTGGCACTACAGTCTCCATTTAGTAGACATGGAGAGAGGACTGCAAGTTTGCTAGGAATGGTACACACAGATGTATGTGGACCAATGTCTAAGCAAGCCATGGGTGGATTTTCATACTTCATTACTTTCATAGATGATAGATCTAGATTCGGATATGTGTTTGATGAAACACAAGTTTGAAGCCTTTGAAAAGTTCAAAGAGTATAAGTATGAAGTGGAGAAACAAACCAAACATAGTATTATAATTCTTCGATTAGATCGAGGTGGTGAATACTTTAATGGAGTGTTTCTAGATTATCTCAAAGTAAATGGTATAGTCTCCCAGTGGACTCCTCCAGATTGGTATCTGAAAGGAGAAATCGAACTTTGTTAGACATAGTTCGGTCCATGATGAGCTATGCAAATTTTCCAGTATTCCTATGGGGTTATGCATTGGAAACCTCAGCATATTTACTGAATAAGGTGCCTTCCAAATCTGTTCCTCAAACTCCGTATGAGATATGGAAAGAAAGGAAACCGAGTCTTAAACACGTTAAGATTTGGGGATGTCCAGCTTATGTCAAGTAAGTTGACCCAGATAAGCTGGAATATCGATCCGTAAAATGTAGTTTTGTGGGATATCCTAAAGAGACTTTAGGGTATTACTTTTACACCGATCATCGGGTGCATGCTACCTTCTTGGAAAAGGAGTTTATCCTTGAAGGAAACAGTGGGAGCAAAATTGAACATGATGAAGTTCAAGAAGCACAAACTACTACGGATCAAGTGGAAACACCTGTTCTGACTGAACAACCTTTTGTGGAACAGCCCATTCATAGATCAGGGAGAGTGTCTCACCAACCTGAGAGGAAATATGGCCTTGTCATTGAGAATGACAATGAGTTGTCGATCATTGATGATGACGACCCTGTGACCTATAATGAGGCTATGAGTAGTGTTGACTCAAAGAAATGGCAAAATGCCATGAAATCCAGAATGGGATCTATATATACGGTATACAAAAGATAGATTATAGCAGATGGCCAGGTGGAGACCTATAAGGCCAGGCTTGTGGCAAAAGGATTCAAACAAAGGCAATGGATTGACTTTGATGAAACTTTTTACCTGTAGCCCTGTTAAAATCAGTTCGGATTTTGCTTGCGATTGCTGCTTACTACGACTATGAGATCTGGCATATAGCCAGATGGTTTTCTTTCCAAGGGAAATGAAAGCCTAGTGTGTAAGCTACTGCGAACCATATGTGGTTTAAAGCAAGCTTCTCGAAAGATGGAACATTCGTTTTGATGAGACAATCAAAGAGTTTGATTTTATCAAAAACGTAGATGAACCATGCGTTTACAAAAGGGTAAGTGGGAGCGCGGTAACATTTCTTATATTGTATTGAATAAGAGTTGACACACATAACAACATAGCAGACCCACTCACAAAGCTACTTTCTGAAAGTCACTTTGATCGTCATAAAGACTAGATGGGTATTAGATACCAGAGTGATTGGCTTTAGTACAAGTGGCAGATTGAAAGGAATATGTCCTAAGTCCAATCATGTATGAGGATTTAGGAATAACTTTTATATAATCTGTTTTGATTTCATTGATATTAATAAAAAAAAACTTGTTTTGTTTTTATTACGGGCTCTATCTATTTAAGAGTTTAAATAAGATATACCATAGTTTAGAGTAAAGCTTTTTATGGATTATGATGAGATCATAATAGTGAGACCTAAAAGATGATAACTCTAAACTTAAATATTTCTTGGTCGTAGGATTACTAACTGGTAATTAATAATCCGCAAAGATCGGTACATACTATGCTTGCTTCATTATGAAGGATGTCTGTTCTCATAGACATTTGTGTGGTGACACTATAGCTAGTATGTAGGTGCTTATTATAGAATAAGTTCACCAAACATGAGTCATACAGCTAAACAACTGATGGAGTTCACTCACGTGTCAGCAGTTGTTCACATAGTGATAGTTGTACAAGTATCCTTAGACTTGAGGTCATCACAGTCATCTTGTGTACACTGAACTATGCTTTGGTTTAGTTCTTAGTCTCCAGGGACAATTATTAGGGCTCTACTGGGTATAGAAATTTGTACACGAAGGTAGTGTATGATCAATAAAAGATCTACCCCTTCCAGTGAAGGAAGCGAATGTTCAAGGCTGATCCACTTATGCTAGTTCAGGAATCTCTGGCCAGAGTGAATAAAATTAGAAAGAAGTTTCTAATTTGCATAGAACTACGCATAGTAAATGGTAAGCAAGTGATTAAATTAGATAGGCTTGACACGAGATCCATGCCTTGTATTTAATCGGGACATTGTAGGGTAGAAGGAGTTTATTGTACGGTAACTATTCACTGAATAGGTTCTTGGTATTCTAAGCAGTGAATTCATATTATCCGGATAGTCGCGATATGCTGAGAAGTATCCCTCACGATGTAGAATAAATGTGATTAATTAATTAATCATATTTAATAAATTAGAGAATTTATATAAATAATGATAAAATAGTTTTATTATTATTTATTTCTACTACCGGCTTAATATTGAACCTATAGGGTCACACCATAAAAAGAGAATGATTTAATGGTGGAGGAATTAATTAATAATGGCTAAATAATTATTTATTTGTGAAATAAATAATTAATTGGAAAATTTAATAATTGATTAAATGAGATTTAATTAATTATAAATTAATTAAGAAAAGTTCTTAATATTATTAATTAAAGGATTTAATTTTTGGAAATTAAATCAAGAGAGAGAATTATTTCTAAAGTGTTTAGAAAAAGGATTAATAATTAAAAGGTGTTTTAATTATTAATGAGAATAATAAATGGGATAATAATAATATTATTTATGGAAAAATTTGAGCTGAAAATTTTGCCTATAAATATACTATTATAGACCCTATTTTATTGGAACCCCAAAAAAACCCAAAAAGTTTGGAAAACCCAATTCTCTCCACCTCCTTCCTCCTCCTTAACATCGTTTTCTTGGTGGATACCGGTAGAGTGCTTCACACTTGAGGAG
This sequence comes from Apium graveolens, assembly GCF_009905375.1. NCBI lineage: Eukaryota > Viridiplantae > Streptophyta > Magnoliopsida > Apiales > Apiaceae > Apium > Apium graveolens. Next base: position 51,804 of record NW_027418340.1, read on the forward strand.
CAACTGCTAAGGATCTCTGATCGTTGTCTCCGAATTATTTTAAAGGTTAGATTCGATCCCTCGAATTTTTATTCATGATCTGTATGCTTTTATTTGGATTTTATGTGTGTAAAAGTGTTTTGCCATGCCCCCACTGCGATTAAAATCCAACAACTCCGAGTCCAGATAGTTATCTATCGCCTTATCTTTCTCGGCCCGTAGCACCACCAGCTCGGCGTTAGACTCTCCGAGCTCTTCCTCCTTACGCTTGAGCTTCTTCTCTAGAGCAACATACTTCTTCTGCTGCCTCCTGAGGGCATTGTCTGCTTTGTCAGAAGCCCTCTTCCAGGATTCGGCTTGCCTCACAGCGCCTTGGAAATAGGCGTTAGACTGAAGTAAAATAATAGAAAAATGTGTAAGGCAAGTGAATGATACAAATAAGAAAGATAAATCTCAAGAAATAGTCATACCGAGGCTAAGGACTGGGCTCCCATGAGCTTGATCCTCTCCAAGTCAGGAGTAGCCACCACATCCATGAAGTCTTTTGGAGTTCCGCCATAGTAAGACCAATCCCAGGCATTTTCGTGGATCCAACCACGGTATCCCCTCGGCGGAATCCCCAGAGAGGCTGAAAGGCGCCCGTTGTAGCAGGAATAGGAGCAGCAGTAGTGATAGGGGCACTATGGCCCTCAACTCCCTCAGCTGGAACCTCCACCATGGGTTCCTTGTGCTTCCATAGGATGCTAGGCTCCGTAGCCTTTCCTTTAGTATCTAGGCCCGCAAGACGAGCCTTCTTGATTCTAGCAGTTTCCTCAACGAGGGGCACGTTATCCTCGTTGATCTCCTTGGCAGCTGCAAGACAAGATAAGAAACAAAATAAGTGGTGTCAATGATGCATGAAATGAAAGAAAATTGAGAAGGGAAGAAAAATACCCTGTTGAGAAACAGAGGATAGTCCCACATGGATGAGGGAAAATTCCCCTAAGAGAGTCCAGCTGGTAGTAGTACCGTCATCCCGAGTAAGCTCATTATAAATGATAGTTCCCTCGGGGGTTAAGTGAATGGATTTGAGGCTACCATCATTAACTTTCCCGAAGGAAGGTCTGAAGAGTGTGCCCCAGTCACCATTCTCCTACCTTAACCCGACAAAACTATTCCTCCAATTTTGGTTAGTATCGGGAATGGAGGCACTGTTAAAGATATGCTTACACTTGGGCCTTTGTTTGACATAGACCCAACCACAATTACCAGGAGAACTGTTGTAACATTCAAAAACTTTCCTAAAAATAGCTACAGATAGGGGAAAACCTTCCCTAAGGCAGCAAACCATAAAACATAAAATGTTCCTCCAAGCGTTTGGAGGAAGCTGGCGTGGGTTAATTTGTAAATCAGCTAGAAGATGAGGAATGAAGGGATGAAAAGGGAACCTAAGCCCAACATCGAGGGCATCTGTGTAGATAAAAAGAGTGTCGGGTTTCCAGTGGTAAGTACGGTCGCCACCAGAAACTGGAACTAATCTAAAGGGAGGAAGAACGTTATAACGTGCATTTAATTTATCGTAATCTATGTTGTGCCAAGTGTTACAATGATTAAAAGAGTCGAGATGTGTAGTGGAGGGATATTCGTCCCCCCTAGTGTTAATCATATCGATCAAAGACATGTAGAAAGAGCGGATCTCAATATCCTTACCTCGTTTTGAAGCTAAGGCTATCTTGGCCGCTCTCTCGGAATTCTTATCAGCCATTAATGAAGCTTGGAAAAACCTTGAAACCTTGGAAGGGACTTGGCCGAAAATTTTCTAAAAGTGAGGAAGGAGGGAGAAAAGGAGAGTGTTTGAGAGTTTGAGGATTGAAATGAGAAGTGTGAAGAAATACACTCTCGCCCTCAACTCTTATATAGGCACCTGAAAGCCAAATTGGGCCTCAGAAAGCCCATTTTAGCCCAAAAAATAGAGAGTTCTGGAAAGTTCCAGAAAATTTTGGAAGAATTTAAGTAAATTCCAGAAAAAGAAAATATTTTTTTTGGAAAAATCCAGAAAGAACCCCAGGAATTCTGGAAAATTCTGGAATTGGGCTTAGGAATTAAGGCCCAACCTAAATAAGCCTATGGATATGAAAGCCCTGAAAGGGTCCATGACTGAAAGTTCATAAACCCAAATTTTTTGGGCCTAAAACAGAAGGGAAGGCCTGAAGAAAGCAACAAGCCCAGTTCAGGGCCCAAGCCTAAAATCTTTAAAGTGAAAAAGGTAAGAAGGAAGGCCCAAATAATGAAATTACATCCTGTTGGGCATATAAACAAACAAAACCCAGAAAAAGGGCCCAGTTAGTAGAAACCCAATCATGTTGAGGATGGGCCCAAAAGGAAAAGCCCAGATTAAAACAGTGGACCCAAGTTAAAAGCCCAAAAGGTAAGCCCAGGAAGGGCATGGCCCCAAAAAAGAATGGGACATCTTGATCCAGTTCGATCAAGATCTTAATTCATTTTCTGATCGAAACCCTGAGGTCGAAAACAACTTCGATCAAAGGAAAATAAGAAGGTTAATTCGGTCAGAAAAACTCTTGTCTTGACCGAAAAGACCAGAATCTTGATCGAATGTAAGAAGAAAAACATCCTGATCGAAAATCGGTCAGGAATCTTAATTAAATGGATCCTGCTCGAATTTCTGTCGACCTGGGCTATAAAGATGGCTAATTCGGTCAAAGACAGGGAATACTGACCGAAAGGAGAAGAAAAATCCTGGTCGAAAATTTCCTGCTTAAAAAATATATATATATAGGGAAAAAATCATGTCCGAAATTCAACCGGGATTCCTGCTCGAACCTCTCCTCCTCGAAATCCTGTCGACCAGGACAAGGTAGTGGCTAATTCGACCAGGATTCCTGGTCGAACCAGGTGTAAAAAAAAGAAGAAAAAAAAGAAAAAAGAAAAAAAAAGGAAAAAGAGGGAAGAAAATTCCTGGAAAAAATATTAATTAAAGGAAATTTCTTAAAATATTTCCTGAAAATAAAAATATTTTCGGAAATTAAGGGAAAAATTCTTGAAAATTAAGGGAAAATCCTAGAATTAAGGGAAAAATTCCTGAAAATTAAGGATAAATCCCAGAATTAAGGGAAAAATCCAGAAAATCAAAGAAAAAATCCTAGAATTTAGGGAAAATTCCTGTAAATTAAATCAAAAGAAACTCCCCCTCATTTATCTATCTGTTGAGATGAGTTGTACCTATCACCAAGCAAAACGCTTGGAGAACTTCGATGTGATTCGAGTTCTTCATATATGATAGGATTTCTTAAAAGGACAAGGGAGGGGTAGACTCTAGTACTATGTGTACTAGGGACACTACCAAAGGTACCGCAGGAGAAGGTACTCTGTGTACTCAGGAACTTGTGAAGTATGTGTATATCGAAAATGGGACACGTAGCCCGAATGCGGCAAGGGTGATAACCAGGATACAAAGGTGTCATCCTTCTACTAGTAGAAAATGTTACTATTTTCTGTATTACGACTGATCATCGTATGCGGTGGCTCCAGTGAATGTCCTATATTCTTCCAATTGGAATTGAGATGCAATACCGTAACCTAAGTCTAGGTGTAGGTTTACTATTAAGGTATTTGCAGACTAATAAGTCAATCAAAAAATTGTTTTGAAAAGAGGTGTGTATCACCAAGAAACTACTTTGAATAAATACGTATCCTTGTACGGATTAATATAATTTCCTTTAACAGTCTTTTCATACTGTTGATTATTATAGCTGAGCATTATTGCTCACTCTTCCTTTCTTTTAAATGTCACAACATAACAGATTACCAGTATACCGGCGTGGGACTTAGTCACTTGAAATCATGGGGGGAATCCCTTACAGCTTTGTCTTAGGTGGACCAGAGTATCCAGATAGGTATAAGATGTTAGTAGTAATTATTGTAACTTCATGTAGAAGTTACGAATAATTGTTTAAAATCCTGTAAAGTACATTTGAGTGTAATAAAAGAAGATTACATTTTGTACATCATTTCTAAGGCTATAACTTGTGTGTATGTGTGTGCGTGAGATTGGGGTCTGTTGGATTATTGAATCAATACAGGTTACACATGAGTAAAGGATGACGTGACGACCTAGATTCCTGACCCCGTATTTGGGGGCGTTGCAAACTCTATGACGCCCCCAAATCCACCCTTTCTTAGATTCGGGTCGCCACAATATCAAGCTTCACACCTGTATTATTATTACAAACCATAGCCAAATATATCATTTATTAAGGACACCATTCCACAGATCTCAGGACCGAGTCTCTCTCACAATCTGTTTATTTCATAAGTCATAGAAACCTACTAAAAGTCTAGCTAATAGCTTCACTTTATTACAAATTAAAGAAATTGTATAGCAGTCTTCTAGATGTTATCTCCACGAAAATGCTCTTTTCCCTTCCTTTGTCTTGACTGATCAGATGGTTTGTCAACCTCATTCTTTACTGCTTTCGAGGAATACAAGAATAGCAAGAGTGAGCAATCAAGTGCTCAACAAGTATAAATAACTATCAGAAAAAATAATAGAAATAGGTGCCAAGAGCAATAATGCTTTAAATGCCAAAGGGAATATCAAACAACACATCACAAATGTAACAAAGAAGCTCTTATTTGGCAAAATTCCACTTGATTCAAGATTAACTGGTCATTTTCCATCCCCGGTACATCAATGATGCGATTAAATATCACAGTGTACCGTCCTCCTGTGAATCTTACGATCACTCGATCACGGCTCGTCGTAAGAATGCCTAACACACACTTGCTAGCATAGAAGAATGGTTAACATCTTAACCCTCGGCTGCACTCAAGGGCGAATAACATTCCCACACATCGGACTTGTCACAATAAATACCGTGGTTTAGATTCCACGTTGACCAATATAGATAGACACATCCTGATTCACTTATCATTTCACGTCACATCACAATGATTCAAAATCACATCACACATTCTGGTTCAAACAATAAACTAGTCTTTTGTTTAGTAAGAATATTATTTTAACTTCGATATGAACAATACATCGATAAGTTCCAAGAACAAAGATTATATCGAATAATGAGAATAATCATGTAAAACAAAAATATCGATCCTTTCCGATGATAAACAAATTCGAAGGTGTTTTTGTAAGAAAGAAAGAATAAGTAATTGATTTATCAATCATGAATTTTGGAAGGCTTTTGATAAAAGTAGATTTTATAAAGGAATAAAATAATTGATCCGACTGATGAATCGATGTAAATTCTAACGAACATAGAAATTAATAATCGTCTGAAAGAGATTAAGGAAACTATCTTGAATGATAGGAGCAGTCAAGAACATAAATATAAGTTATTATTTTGTTATAATTATGAGATTCAACAAGGGGTCAAGATTAGGGAATTTTATCAAGAGAAAATAATCGCCAATGAGGTCTCCAAATTTTAAAGCTATAATATTCATTATTAATAAGCAAAATATATATGTCACAAATAGGAATGGAGCAGAGAAAACTTGCCTTGTCTCCAATAATAGCATTCTAGCAGTGAAAATTCACCTTTTCGGGATAAACTAATCCACTTCAGGTATTTTCCAAAATAATAAATCATATCAAAATTTCTTTAGTATAAATATTTCAAAATATCTTTTCTCGTAAATCGTAACTCGCATTATTTATCTCGAGGAATTATTTACTATTCAAAAATATTCAATTGTTTTTAATGGTGCACTCACTTCCAAATATATTCATTAAAGATTCTCTTGCTTTTAGGTGAAGAAATTATCTCAAATTATCAAATAATAATTACTCATAAATTTGAAAGTTGAGTTCAATACAATGCTATTTTAATTAGTGTAAAAGGGTTAGGAATATTATCTCTCCATTATAAATTCTACTTGGATACATATAATTAGCCACTCGTTAATTAAGCGATAATAACGAGAATTATTTATTAAACACATTCTAACGAATTGTCATTTGCTACGAGTTGTTTACTATTTAATGGTTATCTCAAATATCAATAATAAGAAAACATTCAACTCTTAATAAATCTTAGGTGTAATTTCAATTAATCAACGTCTTTGCCCCTTTTTATTCCATTTTATTCCTAAATGGAATTATGATTAAATCCTTTACTTAATCCAATTTATTGAAAGTCTAAAATTTATTTCATTTCTTATAAAAATAGAATCCACTAATAAATCCAATGGTATTTTTAAATCTTTTAATCCTCCACTAATTGTTCAATAAATCCATTAACCAATAATCACATAATCTATTCTTTTTACTTGTTTATATAATAATTCATTTAATCACTCCATTTATTTTACTTTATTTCTATTTATTTATTTATCTATTTATTTCAATCTTTCTTTTTATATCAATAATTTATTGATCAAAGATTATTTTTCCCCTGGCCCCCCATTTTTTCTTCTTCCTCATTCAACCCACGTCACCAGCAACCATGGAGATTTCCCGCCGACGGTGCTCCGGCCAAAATCCGACGACCTCCAAAACCCAATTTCTTACCTGAATTCTACACCCCATACCCCGATCTATTGTTCTACCAAGTTTGATTTCTCAGAATCACCCAGGAATGCATTTTCTGGCCAAAAACTCCAAACATGTCTCTCTCTCATTCTCTCACTTTCTCTCCCTGCTCTCGTCTCTCTTTCTCACTCTCTCGCTCTCCAGTTCTCTCTCTCTGCCTTCATCTCTTTCTCTCAACCTCATCGCCACCACCATCGTCGGTGGTGGCTTCGCTGTGTCCGACCACCAAAAACACACAAATATCCGACACAAACACACACACAATAGAGAACACATACACATACCCACACGAACAAAGCACACAAATACACAATACAAATACATTCATACACACACGCACAACAGAGAACACACACACACCCACACAAACACAGCACACAAACACACAACACAGATACACACATACACACACGCACAACCCCCTTTTCTCTCTGTTTTTCCGGTGTCAATTGCTGATGCCATCATCGCCATCGTGGTGGTTCCCGATTCCAACCTTCGAATAGTCCTCCTCATTCCCACAAATCAATTCCACAATTTTACACCCAAATCATCCTCAAAAAATTGAATCATTCCCATTTTATTCAACTAATTAACCAAAAAAATATCTCTATTCTATTAATACTAATAAACCAATTTCCATTTATCCCCAAATTCATTCTTAGAAATTGGTCAACCCATATTATGGCCCAAACCAATAATAAGGCCCGACATGATTTTTTTTGTAATTAAAATGACTAAAATTGATCATTTAATTAGGAATATACCGAAATTATCGAATAACATAATCGCAATCACATCATACTAATTATGTCATATCCCTAAATCCCTAAATTGAAATTAATACCAAAAATAAAAAACTAATTAGTAGGCTCAACACAAAATCAATTTAGTAAATAAAATGATCATGAGATCATTACCTTGAAAGTAGACTGATGATCAACCCAATTTATGATCAATTTAAAATCTTTTATTCTCTCAATAATTTCACCAATAATCCTTCTTGCTCCCTTAATTAGATACCCCAAATATATGTACTTGATCACTTCCTCTCTCACTAATTTCTATTCTAAAAAAATCTATAAACTCTTTGTGCTAATGATCTTATTATTTAAGAGTTCGTATAGGTTTATATAGGGATTTAACTAATTAACTAACCATGGTTAATTAAATAAAAAATAACAAAAAAGACTAATTAGAAACTTCTAATTTACTCTTGAACCAACTAGATTAAAAAAAATCATAATTATTTGCTACCTCATTTAAAAGAATTTTAAAAAGTCAAAGATACATCTCTTCTCTAACAACTTCAAATTAGGAATGTCCTTTGATAATATTATTAAGGAGGTAATAATAATAAAATAATAATAATAATAATAATTCGAATAAAATTAAAAATGAAAATAGAATAGTGACGAGATATATACGACAATAATAATAATAAAATAATAATAATAATTCGAATAAAAGTAAAAATAAAAATAGAATAGTGACGAGATATATACGACAAAAATTTCCACCTTTATTATTCTCTAGTATCAAGTAAATGCGAGGCTCCTTGAAGAAATAAATTCTTAATCGAAAGGATTTTCAAAATATTGAGATTAGATATTTGCAAATATATTCTTTAATAATCATAGGCATACTTGGTTATATAAGGAGTCTTTTTAAATAATTTAAATGTTAAACTACTTTGATTTCATACCATCAAAATAATTTATATAGTAATCAGGGTTAAATCACGTAACAATATCGAATCACATTTAATAAAAGTAAATTAATAAAATTATCCGGAATAGAATTCATAATCATTCTACTAATTGCATGCTCTTTATAAATTTCCAAAATAATCAATAACGAAAAGGAACGTAATTTATTATGCCAAAAATTTGCATTATTATATTAAAATAATAAATTCTTTTACTCTTAATAATACTTATCAAATTATATGCAATAATTAAAATTTTTCTCTCACGCTCCCTTGGCTTAAAATATAACCAATAGTCCAATAAGTTTATTTAACGTGATAAGTCATAGGATAAAATAAAATACGATGCTAATTTACTTACTCGAAATTTCATGGGTGTTATAGTCTATCTTCATTATATATATATATATAAATATATATATATATATATACGCTTGGGGAAACTTAATTTGAGTTGTATGAACAACCGATAGAATATTATGTTAGTAGGAATATTGGGTTCCGAGGCATAAAACGCAGCGGATAATCGTAAATAAAACAAAAAAATTCAAAACCCAATAACATGATCCATGTATAATTGTGGGCAGATTATGGAGATAACGAATTATACCTTTCAAGAGCTTGACTTTCACGAACTCAACGGAGATCCTAGCTATCACGCTTTGTGTCTACCTCTTATAAAAACACCTCTATGGTATCCACACGAGCACCTCCAAGAACGTCTCATGAACTTGACTACGGAATGGATGTACTAGCCTCCTTCTTAACGATCTGGATTGCCTCTACCTCTCTTTGCTGCTAGGGTTTTTCTCCAAAACTACTGCACTTCTTTAACCTATCATTATCTATTTATAATGGTGGATTAAAAGGTCCATAACAGCAAATCCCAACCCTAGCAGGTAAAGGGTTAAATAATAAAAACGAATTTCTATTATTTATTAATAACTAGGTCATACTTAATTATTATTGGCAAAAACATTCCCTTTAATTTGAATTTATATTATCTCAATTAAGTCTTACTTAATTATAATAAAATTTAAATAATCATCAATTAATTTAAATCCATAATTTAAATTAACTATTCCATTAAGTGCTCTATTTGTGCGACCCTATAGGCTATTATTTAATTGCCAATAATTTTATTCTCTAATAAAATTATAAACAATGAGCAGTAGCTAGTAATACATCATTGTTACCCAATTAAACAATAATTAAATCGTGATTAGATAAAACCTTTCGTGATTAATATTTTTTCATGTAATATAATCCCTTTAACCATACATATTATAGATTAAACTCGAGGCATGTATTTAGTTATCCTCTTCAACATTTAATCCAGGTTTACTTGATCCATGAGTAGACTATCAAGACAAATTATTATTTGAGCAGGGCCATGCTTTTTATAATCTCACTCAATCAAGAGGCCAATAATATCTCTCCTAATTATAGGAGGGTTAAATCCTTTATCTGTCATTCATATTTCTCATACGAATCATGATATACCCGATGTCCACTTTTATCATCACCCGATCAAAAGTAACTATTAATGTAGTCAAAGTATATTAATCCTCTTATAGAAATATAATGATTTCAAGTCAAGGGATCGTTACACCATTATCACTGTGAGTCTTTCTTATGACTTTATTAAACATGAAAAATCTCACTTTGGGTCTGTCTAGTACCATGTACTCTCACATGTACCTATGTATTGACTTTAGTATCCCCATACTTATAACCAATGAGATGTGGTTATCTTGTCAAACAACATACTAGTCTATCTATGTATTATTATTGTCCTATATAATAATACTTGTCACACCCCCAACTTAAACAGCAAATTAAATATAACTATTATAATATTTTAAATGAAGAATACACAACCAACTCCAAGATCTTACAGTTTAGGGTTTGGAACAGCCCAACACTACCAACTATTATATTTGATTAAAAGTACCGAGTCCTCACACAAACTATTATTACTTATTCTACCTGCGCTCGAACATAAGCATCAGCATCACAGGTCTTACGGGCAGTCTGCTTGAATCTAACCATAACTGCTAGCTGTAATATCAGGGTAAAGCAAGCAGTGAGCTAAATACTCAACAAGTGCTAAACAATACGATACAAAACATAAATCGAGATATATATTAAAGAATGGCAATGGGAAGACATAATCTGAGATAACGAGAGATAAAACTTTGGATAATGGCATCATTCCGTTTGTATCAAAACAATTTCAAAATCATATCTTAATCAAAATCATTTTATGACGCTACGGATTACAGCCGGTGATCAGCCGCGAAGTAATCCCGAACCTCGCTGGGTTCTAAAACATTAACGGGTATCCCTAGGCAACTTTTAAGCCTAATATAAGTGTGGAAAGGACTCGCGTCTCAGTCCAGATCCACCGTTCAAAGAAAACATTTATCCCCCTTTGGGACTGAAAAACCCACATTTTATTTATTTCAAAAACTGATGCCGAATTATGACAAAATCTCTTTTTACAGTAAACATTTTTATTAAGGGATTATAGATCAACTCGAAACACGGGAAATATGGTACTAAATCTCAGAGCCATGATTCACAAAACTAAACTCTATTAGGGTAACTGAATGGTTTTCATGTATCAAAGTTTGGACAAGGGAATTTAGTGAGGCTATTGGATATCATGAAAGGAAGTGCCAAATTGGGCTTAAAGCAATGGTTTCTCATCAAGGTTCAAGTGCTGGATCATCAAGAATGTAAGCTTCATGAATATTAAGGGTGTTAAGGTATGAAGAAATGATTTTTAGCTCAGGATATATCATAATTGACAAGCTTTAGGATAAGAAAGAGGGGTATCAATCAATTAGGGACAACTTTGATAAATATCTGGCTTTCAGGTATCAAGGTAAGATTTTATAGGGATTCAAGTATCAGGATGAGATATCATTACTTAGGAATCATTAGCATGGTAATCAAGAGAATCAACCGTGTAACACCCCCAGATCCGGGGTCGGGGATCCGGGTCGTCACGGTCTTTCTTTCCACAATATCACTTCACTTAATTAATAATAATAACCTTATGCTGTGACCCCACACTAACACACACCACAACCCGTTATAGTCTCAGAGATGAAATTTAAATAAGTACAAGTCTTTGAATCCACAATTTAAAAGTTATTACAACCCAAAATGATTACTTGATAAATTTACAGTTAATTGCCATTATCTGCCACAAGTTATAATTATACATAATTTGATTCTCAAAAATAGAATGCCTGATCTACCAATAGATCTACCTCTGCAGCTATAGCAGCCACAACATCATCGGGAAGACGCGGGACGCTTCCCACGCGCTTGCGCTGGGTCTGCTGGAGTCTGGCCATCTTTCCTAACTGTTGTTGTGTGATGAAGAAATAAAGCAAGAGTGAGCCTTACAGCTCGTAAGATAATATATAGTGATAACAATAATATAAGTATCTAAATGGATACTTACTAGAATCTTTTATCGTGTGTAAGATAATTACTAGTATATACTTACTAGTATATGAGCCTTCTCATAGTACTCATGAAAGTCTTGGTCAAAAGAAATGAACCAAGTTTGATATCTTAATGCGATGAAGTCGCAAAATATTCAGTATATATACATATATACTTTTCAAAATATTGGAAGTCCTCTTCCATGCATAATATACACAAAATCCCAGTGTATAACTGTATATATAAAAAATATATCGTTGCAAGGTGATCTCATATATCTAACCTTGTCTCAACGTTTTTCTGAAAATCTTTATCATGCATAAGATAATCATTTACTAGATATAAGTTTAAAAGATGAAGTTACAAGATACTCCAATATACTTATATCTTTTCCAAATACTACTTGAACTACCACCGTTCAAGTTATAATTAGTTCAAAAGTTCATCACATAGATGAGACTACAAGATAATACTTGAATAGATTCAACCTTTAAAATATCATCAAAATAAAATGAAGTTATGAGATACTTCATTTGATGTAAACATCATTTTGAAAACTTGACCCTGCCAACACTCAACAATCGCCCAACCGTAGCCTTTCTATCGAAGTGCTCTGGGTAGTTTTGCAGAAATTATCCAATTGGAGGATGAACTCATTACGGGAGTTTGCCGCGCCAGGAAGACCACTTACGATGATCATTCGTAGTAGTACAACCCCACCATTTTCTACATGTAGAGGAGAACCTGTCGGATTTACTTGTCAACCGAACACTGAACTCCTAAGGAATGGACCGCCTTAGCGGAACTTCCAGGCCATTTGGGCCAATATAATAAGGCTGGGCCGGCGCTACTCGGCCACTTATGCCACTCCTAGTTCAGATGAAATCCATGACTCTGAAACGTAAAGCTCGTTCCCCCTTTCCCCAAGTAGAAACTTGTTGATACGGCTTCACCAAGAAGTCGTATCTAGTTGGAAAGGAAAACTCACCGATATTTCCCAGGCAATGCCTGTTAATGGATTAACTTGTTCCAAGAATTTTACTTCCTGAATATTGGGTAAGTAATCAAAAACTCTTTTACCAAGACAGCAACCTTGTTGCGAATATAAAACACACCACCGAGCTGGATCCCCCATGTTTTGAGCGAGTATTTAAATCCCCTTTTTAAAAGGAAGATCTTAAATATAAAAATAGTTTTGGGATCCGCTCTAACTTTTGAAAATCATTTTAAAGACTCGAAAACACTTTAAAGAGTGTTTGGAGTAAAGCTGATTTAATGAAGTAAATCAGTCCCCAGTATATTTAGAAAAATGCCTGAATATTATTATTTAAATAATATTCTCATAAAGATAATCCTTATAAAAATAATCGAAGTAGAAGTATTAAAACTTATACTTGAAATGGATATTAAATAACCAAAGATATACTTATATGAAAGTATTATCTTTATTTGAATAATCGAAAATAAGTTTGATTATTAACAGTTTATTCTCTAATGAAATAAAGAATATATTTCAGCAAATAATCGGAGTCATAGATCCTCAAATGAATATTCAAATAATATTCATTAAATAATATAAACTGAGTCATAAGCCCTCGAATGAATATTCAAATAATATTCAATAATAATATATAAAAGAGTCATAAGCCCTCGAATGAATATTCAAATAATATTCAATAATAATATAAAAGAGTCATAAGCCCTCGAATAATATTCGAAATAATATTCAAATAAATAAATAAAGTTAAAGTTATCGAATAAACCTTATTCGATTAATAGTTTGGAAAACTATAACCATATATATATATAAATATATATATATATATATCCATATCCATATATACAAAATCTACTCGGGATCCTCGACTCCCGGTTTTAGAAAATATTTTCACCTTTGGGTCCCTATACTAAGGGTATATGCAAGTTACCGCTATCCTCTAGCATAGGTATTATCAACTGAACCAACAGATATATTTCAAGAATATGAAACAGGCATGCATATATACCATATCACATGCTACAATATATCGCAAGAATTTGCTAAATAACCAATATGCATTTATCGCAAGATCATGCATATACAAATGTATACATCACAACAACAGTATAACGGATAGAATACTTGCCTGAGCGACTGGGGGGTTACGAATGGCTCGGGACGAGTCTGGTAACCTATAAACAACAAGTAAGTTGGAATTAAACCAAAGTCACTTGTAAATCTATACTTTAACTAACTTAGACTCTAACGCTTATTCTGCGCTTACTGATTCTCTTAAGTCACTCGAGTACCCTCGGCTCCACCATTTTTAATAATTTAACCTTTACGAGTTTTAAAGCGATTCCTTCGCGAGTGTCTTATCAACTGCCTAACACTCTTACCATAATTGTTTCATACATTAATTAACCCTTATTGGTCTTTAACCTATGTTTCAAAGTAAGGCGAGGGGAAAAGTTTCGTTCGCGAAACGCCGTTACTTGAAACGGTCGTTTCTCCTAAACCGTGCATCGGAATCGAACGAACTACATATCAAAACGAAGCTCGTAACATGAGCTATCTAAACATGGCAGTGGTCATAATCTAGAAGGGGGTTCTCGGGTCCTAATGCTATGCACAAAAACAGTCCAAAGAAAATCGGACGTTACGACGGCTATGTTTACGCGATTACCAATATTTATACCACTCCAATTCTTTACCAATTCACTACAAACCACCCAACCATCATCAATACATCAAACACAACTTATATCAAGGCAAAGTCAGTCCATAATCTCAAGGTTTTCCAACTTATTCAACCGCAAACATGATCTACTAACCATAACTTAAGATTCATTAACCATTAACCAAGATTCATATCCAAAATCACCACAAATCCAACCAAACTATCTAACATACATGGATCTTGCTATACATACATGGATATTTCTATATATACATTAATCCATCCATAAACTCATCAAAACTCAAAGTTCAAACTATAAGTTAAAGGTGAAAGTTGTTTATACCTCCTTGAAGCTTCCTAACACAACCCAAGAGCTTTGAATGCCTAAAAGAACCTTGATCCTTGCTTGTATAACCTTAATCTTTCATAAAAATTCAAGAAAACTAAAGTTATTTCTTGAAGGTTACTATTCACCATCTTCTTCCTTGATTTATTGGAAGAGATTGTGAAGGAATTAGGAGCTTAAACTTATAGCATATCCATATCTATGTACAAGGAAGCTTAGATAATTACCTTGTGATTTAACAATGCTTGGAACTTGATTTTTGAAATTCTTGCCCTTGAAAAAGATGAAAAGCCGAGAGCAAGATGATGAGAATGAAATGATTTTGTGTTTTTTGATTTGTTTGGCTTAGCTTGGTTGTTTTTTGTTTTGTTTTTGGTTAATTACCTTAATAACCTTATATTTGTGTGGTTATAAACCAACCACACCTCCTCCTTCCCTATGTCATGCTTACATCACATTGCTATGTCATCCTCCCTTCCTTGTCATCTTCTCATTGGTTGGGTGACATCACTTCCTCTAATCCCTTTGCTTAACTTCCTAATTGTTTGCCTAATGACCGCTGATCTGTTATACGGTTCGCTTAACTTTCGTTTTCGTTTATCGTTTGAGGGATCATACCCGGGATCTTATTACTTAGGTTCCCTTAACCTTTCTCAATATATTATATTCCTTTTATGATCCTCTCCTATAATCCTTTAATTTAAATCCTTTTTATCCTGTTACCTTATACTCAATTCTCTCCGTATCTAGTGGATTTCCGGGAAAAATCAAAGTGTTCGGATTTGGATTCTGACGATCTTTACATACACTTATATCCCATATAAAGTACTAATAAAATCTCGGAATATCAATAACAGAACCCCTACATAGTGTGGCATGAAAAGTTTTCTCATTCAGCAAAAACACTATTCATAAGGGTTTCAAAAATTTCTCAAAAATTGGGGTTATTACAGTCTCCCCTCCTTAAAAGGATTCCGTCCCGGAATCAGATAGAAATAAATAGGGATACTTTCTTAGTATTGCACTTTCTAACTCTCAAGTCAATTTTCCCACATTGTGGTTCTACCATCAAACTCTGACTAGTTTGATAACCCTTCCCCTAAGCACTTGTCCCTTTTCGATCTATAACCCTTTCTGGTTGCTCCCTATAGGGTATGCCTGGTCGCATGCCTATGCGCTCATATGCCCCTATTTATCTGGCATCCGAATTACATTTTCTTAACATTGATACGTGAAACACGTTACGACCTGCCACATGTTCGGGGTTAGGGCTAGCTCATATGCTAACTTCCCAAACGTCTTAATATATCCAAGGGTCCAACAAATTGTAGACTTAGCTTTCCTTTCTTTCCGAACCTCATCAATCCTTTCCAAGGGGTACCTATAACATTACTAGGTCCCCTATTTCATACTCTTTATCCTTTCGTGTCAAATCAACATACTTATCATGTCCATCTTGGGCTACTACCAGCCGTCCTCTGATTAGATCTATCATATCCTTGGTCCTTTGGACTACTGCGGGTCCGAGCATCTTGCGCTCTACAACTTCATCCTAACATAAGGGAGATCGACATTGTCTTCCCTCAAGGATCTCATAAGGCGATATCTCAATACTGACATATGATCTATTGTCATAAGAAAACTCAATCCGCGTTATGTGATCATTCAAATTTCTTTCAAGTCTATTGCACAGACTCTCATTATAGCTTCTAGATTTATAGCTTTTGCTTCTTAATACCCATTCTTTTCCAGTTCGTAATCGCTACTACCTTCCGTTCCTAATATTATACTGGTTATACTTTTGCTCGCTAGCGTTCTATAACCCTTTATTAACCACGTCAACCTTAGTATCACGAATGTGTTCCCATCCCGAATACTATCACAATTTTATTACTCCTTTTTCAGTTGTTTCTATTTTCCAAAATTTGATCAATCAAATAGAAGTAAAGGAATTTGTTGAGAGATCACTATGATCATGAACACTTGTTATATCGCATAGTTAGTACAGAAGGTGGCCAGCCTTTAGTACTTGACAAGCAATTAAACAATAGCTGGTATCCTACTCGGCTTCTATCACACAGATAGATAGTCATTCGGCAATACCTCCCCTTTTGGAAGGGTTGTTCTTCTCAGCTTACATGAAATGAAAAGAAGAGAAAAGAACGAACTGAAGAGAATTGTATATATGAAAAAAATATACTGCCACAAAATATCTGGCTTGGAACCTACCTCTGAACTATAGAGGTTTGTCATAGGAGAACAAAACATATACGTATTTATATCAGCATCAAGCATTATAGCCTCGTATTTCCCATGCCTAAATATTTTCGCTATCCCGTCCATCATTCTATGGACCCACACTCTTCCTCGAGCTTATACATAATCATCTTTGAAACTCCCTCGACATCGAAAATTGAATCTGGGATCTCATTCTATACATCATCGTTACTAGAATTCTATGCTTGCACCGCAACCTTCCTCGTATAATAATACGACTCTCTATTGATAAGAAAGAATAAATATTCACTAGGTAGATACTCTACTTAATTAGTCTATCAATGATAACTTATACACTACCACGACTTGATTAGTGGTACTCAATCTCAATACCCATTCCAATACAACTCTCACGGTTGTAATCAGCTCACTACTCGCAGAATCATTGCTGCCTTACTATGGTCCACCACTGACCTACTGTCGTTATTCACTTTTCCATAAAATCTTAATATCTAACCATACGGAGTCCATACATGTCGTATCAAATCATTCTAAGGAGGTAACATAATCACCATTCCTGATTCATGAAGAACACTCCTGATCCTGACATACATACATGACATGAAGCAGATAAAATTGCAAAAGAGTTTCGCTTAAAGCAACGATAGCAGGTTAATACCATTCTTAATCATATGCCTTCAATTGAAGACTTAACTCAAAGGTTCGTTTAGTCCTTTTGAAACATGGTCCAGGCTCATTCTCAAGATAGGATCTTCTAAGATAGATAGCCCGTTTATGGCGATTACACGAATTAAACCTTTACCAACTACTATTACGGTTGGGTATTGCACAGTCATCAGAAGGAATGTCAATCTTCTAAACCATAATTCAACCTTCACATTTTTAACCATCAACACTGTATTCTTTTGGCACACGCGCCTATAATTATCCACTTACCTTTAAAGTGTCGGCCACCTCTTTGGCCTTTCCTGATAGTAAAATTTCCTTACAGTCAATGTCACATTAACCACCTCCAAATAAATTTCTACCTTATTTCAATCACAGCTTATGTGAAAATGCTTTCCTTAAAATCTGATGAGTAAAAAAAAAATCACTATTTTTCCATAAGTTATTGCCTCAGTCTTTTAGAGATTAATCACTGTCATGACTGACTCACAATCATAATTAGAACATCTTTTATCTTAAGTCCTAATTGCCCTGAACAATTTCGACCTTTACTGGTTCGATCCATACTTTCTCGTGGTTTAACACGTGCCCCACTTGGCATCATTATAATTACGTCATATTTCCTTTATCCACATTTCTATTCTTGAGAATTTTGAATATTACCTTTTTCCTTATAAAACCTCTAAGGTTATCCTTCAATCGTTCCTCCTGTATTCCCTATATACAGGGCATATCAAAATACCATTTACTAATACTAGAACCATTGTCTATTTACTTCTGAAAAATTTCTCCACTGATCCTTAAAGGTTATTATTACCTTAATCCTTTCCAATTCATACTGTCAAAACTCATACTATCCCTATTAAGGGTGAAATGCCAACCTTTATGCATTCCCCTAGGATTCGTTTTAAGTTACCGATGTTCTATCCTTAATTCCACCTTTAAAAAGGTACAAGCATCCTTCCATGGATAAATAAAGTCATATATCCCTGATAAGGGTATCTTATTCAATCAGTTCCACCTCGATAGTCTATACCGAATTTCACAATAGCATCCTTATTCAAGTTAAGGTCAATCCACATGGCCTCCAAAAGATAAAAATGGTTATCCGCTTTTCTTTCCTGATTTAGTAATGATCACATGGATGATCTGGAAGATATTGGTCGTGTTCAACATGAACTTCTTCTTAATAAATCCTTATTTACTTTTGTTGTTTATCTCAACAGTCATCTCAACGTTGGGATATCTTTCATACCTGGCGTCTCCCTTCCTGGGTATCAAGCCACCGGTCTTACACTTCACATTCTTGAAGGTCACTTCCTTCATCCAATTTTCCTAATTTCTTACTTCCTTGTCTCCTCAGTCTATCCGCGTCTCAATATTTATCCTTCGAACTATCTCAAGGTTTCCTCAAATCCTCCCAACTTACAGGGGATAAAATATATTTATCTCTTATGCCTTCAACCATCAATTTAACTCATGGTGAATCGCCCTCATCCTGACGATTACATACTTTTCTATTTCTATTGCTACGAGTCTTTAGGGTTTCCTCATACCCAACTTCCTTATCATTCCTCAAACTCTATTGCCTTTGTATTCCTTTCCACCTCAATTCCTTTTTATTTTCCTTTCTCTTATCATTATTTCATGAACCAACACAACATAAGCATTGATTTCAAATATCCCGTCATTCTGGATTCGCGTCTTCAGAACGAATTTTAACAACTTTTACAGCTTAGACTCATAATTCATCATACTCGTCTGTCTTTGTTCTGGCTCTAAAGCTTTTACACTATCTCCTTATCTTTGGGAATTACTTTCCCGAAAACAATTGACTGAACTTAAATCAGTTTATTCTAACCTCTGGCTCCGTGCCTTTCTTGGTCTTTCACCAATGGGCGGTCTCTCTCTTAGGAGGGTAAGTGACAAAAACGGTCTTTTGTGGTTCATCAATCATTTTGAATCTCAAATGATTCCTATATTTCCTTTAGCCAGGTTCTTGCCTCGGCTGGGTCAGCCTGTTCCTTGGAACTCTGAGAGCTTAGCGATTTAAAGGTCATGAAAGAATTTCACACCACATTGTTTCCTCAAGGTGGTGGTTGGGAATAAAATATAAGTTCTGTTTAGACAGGTTCATGAATTTCCGTATAGGAGTACCGTCTCGGGTCTCCTTATCTCGCTCGACTTTTGCTTTCTTAGTATAAATATTTCTTCCTACTCCCCATAATTGGAGTCATCTTTTAATTTAAAATCTTCATTTTCCACTTTATTATATTCCGGGTTCTTTATATCTTAATTGCAACCTCCCTGATTATCACGTTCAGGGTTTGCTCTAAATCTTATTCCTCAAACTATGGCTCTCATCTAAGTTCTCATCCTTACGCTCTTGAACTTTCGGAACCCAAATTCTATAAGAATACCTCATTATTCCCTTATCATCTTTCTCGATATTAATCTTTTATCTAATTGTTGGCTCTATGCCTTCATTCATAACTTTTTCTGGCACAATATGATCTTTTCCAATAATTCGGGCTGTATTGCAATCTCAAACAGCTTTTCGGTACCGGCTCCGGTTACCTTCACTTCTATTTTCATTTTCTCAAAATCTCTTATAAACTCTCCAAAAGACATTATCATCTTGAGTCTCTCCTTTTTACTAAGGGCATCAGCCACCATATTGGCTTTCCCCGAAGGATAAAGAATCTCCCAATCATAATTCTTGATTAGATCTAACCGCCTCCTCTGGCGTATGTTGAGCTCTTTCTATGTAAGAATGTACTAGAGCTCCTATGGTTTGTGAATCTCACACTTCTCTCCGTACAAGTAGTGCCTCAAATCTTTAGGGCAAAACTATTGCCACGAGCCCAAGCTCATGGGTGGGGATATCGAATTTTAAATTCCCTTAATTGTCTTAACGTAGACGCGATTATCTTGCTGTGCTATATAAGAAGCACCCTAATTCCTTATGCGAAGCGTCACTACACATCACAAAATCTCATTTTCCATCCGACAACGCCAATATAGGGAACGTCACCAACCTTTGCTTCGGTTCTTAAAAGTTGTTCTCGCATTTCTCTGTCCATTCGAACTTCTCAGTCTTACGAGTAAGCCGCGTTAAAGGGGCTACTATCTTTACAAACTTGAACGAACCTCCGGTAGTGACCGACCAATCCTACCTCTGGTAGTCGACCTAACCATGGTCATTAATTCATCAGTGGTCCTTTATCCAATCTTGTCAGGATCCTCCTTGGGATCCTCCTCAACAACTATCCCTTCTAGGACAACCTCCTCAACCGCTACATCTTCAATATCAGCATCATCCGGTTCTGCATTAGGACGCTCTATTGGATCCACAATCTGATCTCCGGTTAGTAATAAAACATCATCGCGCTGTTGCTCCTCAACCTCAGGGTTCGGAGTCCCGCTACCATCTACGATAACGAACTACGCTTCTATCACGATATTTATAAGGGTTCCCATAAGGGTTTTAACTGTCAGTGCTACGTTAGGTAGCCCGACTATGAACTTGGCAAGAGTTCTTATTATCTTAGTTAACTTATTATCTTAACGTCCCATCATCTCTGAGGTTTATAACGCTTGGCTCTGATACCACTTCTGTAACACCCCCAGATCCGGGGTCGGGGATCCGGGTCGTCACGGTCTTTCTTTCCACAATATCACTTCACTTAATTAATAATAATAACCTTATGCTGTGACCCCACACTAACACACACCACAACCCGTTATAGTCTCAGAGATGAAATTTAAATAAGTACAAGTCTTTGAATCCACAATTTAAAAGTTATTACAACCCAAAATGATTACTTGATAAATTTACAGTTAATTGCCATTATCTGCCACAAGTTATAATTATACATAATTTGATTCTCAAAAATAGAATGCCTGATCTACCAATAGATCTACCTCTGCAGCTATAGCAGCCACAACATCATCGGGAAGATGCGGGACGCTTCCCACGCGCTTGCGCTGGGTCTGCTGGAGTCTGGCCATCTTTCCTAACTGTTGTTGTGTGATGAAGAAATAAAGCAAGAGTGAGCCTTACAGCTCGCAAGATAATATATAGTGATAACAATAATATAAGTATCTAAATGGATACTTACTAGAATCTTTTATCGTGTGTAAGATAATTACTAGTATATACTTACTAGTATATGAGCCTTCTCATAGTACTCATGAAAGTCTTGGTCAAAAGAAATGAACCAAGTTTGATATCTTAATGCGATGAAGTCGCAAAATATTCAGTATATATACATATATACTTTTCAAAATATTGGAAGTCCTCTTCCATGCATAATATACACAAAATCCCAGTGTATAACTGTATATATAAAAAATATATCGTTGCAAGGTGATCTCATATATCTAACCTTGTCTCAACGTTTTTCTGAAAATCTTTATCATGCATAAGATAATCATTTACTAGATATAAGTTTAAAAGATGAAGTTACAAGATACTCCAATATACTTATATCTTTTCCAAATACTACTTGAACTACCACCGTTCAAGTTATAATTAGTTCAAAAGTTCATCACATAGATGAGACTACAAGATAATACTTGAATAGATTCAACCTTTAAAATATCATCAAAATAAAATGAAGTTATGAGATACTTCATTTGATGTAAACATCATTTTGAAAACTTGACCCTGCCAACACTCAACAATCGCCCAACCGTAGCCTTTCTATCGAAGTGCTCTGGGTAGTGTTGCAGAAATTATCCAATTGGAGGATGAACTCATTACGGGAGTTTGCCGCGCCAGGAAGACCACTTACGATGATCAGTCGTAGTAGTACAACCCCACCATTTTCTACATGTAGAGGAGAACCTGTCGGATTTACTTGTCAACCGAACACTGAACTCCTAAGGAATGGACCGCCTTAGCGGAACTTCCAGGCCATTTGGGCCAATATAATAAGGCTGGGCCGGCGCTACTCGGCCACTTATGCCACTCCTAGTTCAGATGAAATCCATGACTCTGAAACGTAAAGCTCGTTCCCCCTTTCCCCAAGTAGAAACTTGTTGATACGGCTTCACCAAGAAGTCGTATCTAGTTGGAAAGGAAAACTCACCGATATTTCCCAGGCGATGCCTGTTAATGGATTAACTTGTTCCAAGAATTTTACTTCCCGAATATTGGGTAAGTAATCAAAAACTCTTTTACCAAGACAGCAACCTTGTTGCGAATATAAAACACACCACCGAGCTGGATCCCCCATGTTTTGAGCGAGTATTTAAATCCCCTTTTTAAAAGGAAGATCTTAAATATAAAAATAGTTTTGGGATCCGCTCTAACTTTTGAAAATCATTTTAAAGACTCGAAAACACTTTAAAGAGTGTTTGGAGTAAAGCTGATTTAATGAAGTAAATCAGTCCCCAGTATATTTAGAAAAATGCCTGAATATTATTATTTAAATAATATTCTCATAAAGATAATCCTTATAAAAATAATCGAAGTAGAAGTATTAAAACTTATACTTGAAATGGATATTAAATAACCAAAGATATACTTATATGAAAGTATTATCTTTATTTGAATAATCGAAAATAAGTTTGATTATTAACAGTTTATTCTCTAATGAAATAAAGAATATATTTCAGCAAATAATCGGAGTCATAGATCCTCAAATGAATATTCAAATAATATTCATTAAATAATATAAACTGAGTCATAAGCCCTCGAATGAATATTCAAATAATATTCAATAATAATATATAAAAGAGTCATAAGCCCTCGAATGAATATTCAAATAATATTCAATAATAATATAAAAGAGTCATAAGCCCTCGAATAATATTCGAAATAATATTCAAATAAATAAATAAAGTTAAAGTTATCGAATAAACCTTATTCGATTAATAGTTTGGAAAACTATAACCATATATATATATAAATATATATATATATATATATATCCATATCCATATATACAAAATCTACTCGGGATCCTCGACTCCCGGTTTTAGAAAATATTTTCACCTTTGGGTCCCTATACTAAGGGTATATGCAAGTTACCGCTATCCTCTAGCATAGGTATTATCAACTGAACCAACAGATATATTTCAAGAATATGAAACAGGCATGCATATATACCATATCACATGCTACAATATATCGCAAGAATTTGCTAAATAACCAATATGCATTTATCGCAAGATCATGCATATACAAATGTATACATCACAACAACAGTATAACGGATAGAATACTTGCCTGAGCGACTGGGGGGTTACGAATGGCTCGGGACGAGTCTGGTAACCTATAAACAACAAGTAAGTTGGAATTAAACCAAAGTCACTTGTAAATCTATACTTTAACTAACTTAGACTCTAACGCTTATTCTGCGCTTACTGATTCTCTTAAGTCACTCGAGTACCCTCGGCTCCACCATTTTTAATAATTTAACCTTTACGAGTTTTAAAGCGATTCCTTCGCGAGTGTCTTATCAACTGCCTAACACTCTTACCATAATTGTTTCATACATTAATTAACCCTTATTGGTCTTTAACCTATGTTTCAAAGTAAGGCGAGGGGAAAAGTTTCGTTCGCGAAACGCCGTTACTTGAAACGGTCGTTTCTCCTAAACCGTGCATCGGAATCGAACGAACTACATATCAAAACGAAGCTCGTAACATGAGCTATCTAAACATGGCAGTGGTCATAATCTAGCAGGGGGTTCTCGAGTCCTAATGCTATGCACAAAAACAGTCCAAAGAAAATCGGACGTTACGACGGCTATGTTTACGCGATTACCAATATTTATACCACTCCAATTCTTTACCAATTCACTACAAACCACCCAACCATCATCAATACATCAAACACAACTTATATCAAGGCAAAGTCAGTCCATAATCTCAAGGTTTTCCAACTTATTCAACCGCAAACATGATCTACTAACCATAACTTAAGATTCATTAACCATTAACCAAGATTCATATCCAAAATCACCACAAATCCAACCAAACTATCTAACATACATGGATCTTGCTATACATACATGGATATTTCTATATATACATTAATCCATCCATAAACTCATCAAAACTCAAAGTTCAAACTATAAGTTAAAGGTGAAAGTTGTTTATACCTCCTTGAAGCTTCCTAACACAACCCAAGAGCTTTGAATGCCTAAAAGAACCTTGATCCTTGCTTGTATAACCTTAATCTTTCATAAAAATTCAAGAAAACTAAAGTTATTTCTTGAAGGTTACTATTCACCATCTTCTTCCTTGATTTATTGGAAGAGATTGTGAAGGAATTAGGAGCTTAAACTTATAGCATATCCATATCTATGTACAAGGAAGCTTAGATAATTACCTTGTGATTTAACAATGCTTGGAACTTGATTTTTGAAATTCTTGCCCTTGAAAAAGATGAAAAGCCGAGAGCAAGATGATGAGAATGAAATGATTTTGTGTTTTTTGATTTGTTTGGCTTAGCTTGGTTGTTTTTTTGTTTTGTTTTTGGTTAATTACCTTAATAACCTTATATTTGTGTGGTTATAAACCAACCACACCTCCTCCTTCCCTATGTCATGCTTACATCACATTGCTATGTCATCCTCCCTTCCTTGTCATCTTCTCATTGGTTGGGTGACATCACTTCCTCTAATCCCTTTGCTTAACTTCCTAATTGTTTGCCTAATGACCGCTGATCTGTTATACGGTTCGCTTAACTTTCGTTTTCGTTTATCGTTTGAGGGATCATACCCGGGATCTTATTACTTAGGTTCCCTTAACCTTTCTCAATATATTATATTCCTTTTATGATCCTCTCCTATAATCCTTTAATTTAAATCCTTTTTATCCTGTTACCTTATACTCAATTCTCTCCGTATCTAGTGGATTTCCGGGAAAAATCAAAGTGTTCGGATTTGGATTCTGACGATCTTTACATACACTTATATCCCATATAAAGTACTAATAAAATCTCGGAATATCAATAACAGAACCCCTACATAGTGTGGCATGAAAAGTTTTCTCATTCAGCAAAAACACTATTCATAAGGGTTTCAAAAATTTCTCAAAAATTGGGGTTATTACAAACCGAGTGCTATAACAACTCTTTATTTTATCATGGCATTCGAATTACTTGAAGATACTGTCATGATAAGACTTTTGAACTACTTGCAATACGTACTCGAGGGTTCATGGCATTTCTATATGATTCAAAGATAAACATAAGATACGCTTGATTTAAAACATATCAAATGACTCAGGATAATTGCATCAATATATATATGAACTGTTTATAGTAAATACGAAGGTCAAGTTGAATCACTTGCCTTGAGATAGGCTGGTCTGGTCTGACTGGTAGGAGCAACTGGAGCTTCACTCGACCTTTATGGCAAGTTTTCCCTCATCTCGAGATCCTACATAAATAATAATAATCCTCATTATAATATATTCTCACCAACTTAACCTATTTACAACTCGAAATTAAACACGGATGGCACTTAGGCCTATATGCACTTAATTTATATTCACTTTTAAATTACAATTGTACACACATAGCCACATAATCACATATCATATATTAACACCAAATAACACCATACATACCATAATGCAACACTAGGCTTGGATGATCTCGACTCTCAACTTAAGTCACTTGGTCGCTAAACTAGACATAGTCCTCTAATTTTGGCTTCCTAACTCGATGTGCCTTTCCTAAATTATCCAACACCTATCGACCCTCACTTGTGCCTTTTGCTCTACTGACCTTATACTATCTTACAACTATGGTGGTCGACCTAATACTCACTTCTAAGTGTTCTAAAACTATGTGATAAGTGATAGTGCATACTGGTGCAAATTTCAGAATGACAACTATAATTTCTTGAGTGCATTAGGCACTCTTAAACTACAAGTTTTCCTTCAAAACTTTTACACAAGACTCTCCTGACCTAAGGGCATCTCACAAGCTTGATGTGGCTCAAGGGCCTGGCTTGGACCTTCTTGGGCCTAAGCTAAAAGTCCAAGATTCCCCTGCTTTTCTGGGCAGAAAATGCCATGACTTGAATTAACTTGTGACACATGGTTCTAACTCATATCTTATGAACTATAGTTGGAAAAACTTCTCTGACACTCCCTCTAACTAAGGCCCAATTGGGCCTAATGAGGGCCTACCCATGACATGGTCAAATCTCCCTATTTCTAAGTTGCAACAAAACTGTCCCCTGCTGGACAGATTTTGTGATTCTACTTGTGCACCTAACCAAAAGACATGCAAACCTCCAACCAACTCCTAAAACCTTTTGTATACTCCCGATACTAACTTCTGGTGGCTTGGGCCTCAAAGTGCACATCAATGACATGGTCAAAACTCACTCTAAACCTCAGGGTACTAAACTGATTTTCTGCAGAAACTATAACTCTCATTTTCCAAGGTTTTGACTTGACAAACTCAATTAACAACAACTCAATACTTAAACCAAGACTTATACATGGTAATCTACTGAACTAACTCCCTTATTCTCAAAATAACCTTGGGTGAGATCATCCATGCCCAAAAACAACAACATGCAACTAAATATATAACATGCAACTCATGGAAAGCACATAACAAGATTTCGGCTAGGCATAAAGTTATAAATACTTGCAAAATCGACTTGCACCTAATACTCATCCTTAATAATCATGAAATATAACTTCTTTTAAGTATTAATAAGAAATTTATCATGAAAACAATCTATTTTAAGCACACCTATTTCGCATTTATAGATTTTTAAACATAACAACATGATTTCGAAAAGAATAGCATGTAAAACATGGTTGATCATCATTTTAATGTCTTAAAACTAGCATGCATGGCTAAACATAAATATATAATGAAATTTCAGTAGCATGCAAAGGATTTTAAAGTATGATATCTCCATAAAATACTTAGTTAGCACATATACATAATATATCTCATAGAGAGCTCTTGAATTCACAAGAATCAAGAGTTTCTCTTTGGAGATCACATAAGAACTACACATGCATCCATGGAACTTCAACTTCCAAGTCTCAAAACACTTGTAAAGGATATAAGATGAATGTAGGTAAAAGATTTACACTTGGGGAGATGAAGAATGAATTGAAAAATGGAAGGGGGGTGGGGAATTTGGCCTTCGGCCAAGAGCAAGGTGGGAGGGGGAAAAAGAGAGAAAATTTGTGGTGTGTTGGAGTGTGGAATGAGTGGAATGATTTCTCCAACTTTGATTTTTTTTGTTTTATGCTCTTTGGTTGACAAATAATGAGTGGAAGTGAGAACTTACAAAAATGTCCTTTAGCTAAAGTTAGGCCATTTTGCATGCAAGGCTAATGTAGTAATTTGGTAATAATCAAATGAGTTAGTGGGGTTGGAAAAGTCTTATTTGCCCTTTGAGAGAATAGAAGGGTGATTTGCATGCATGGTCTCTTATTTAATTTGATAATTATAACAAATAAAATTTGTAATGTTTTATTTTTATAAAATAAAATTCAAGTTCAAAAATTATAAAATTTATACCATAAAATAACTTGGATTTTTAGAAATTTTATAAAATCACTTTTGAAATTTGTGAATAAAATAAATTTTAAAAGGAATTTCTCCAAGGTTTAGAATATTCCTTATAAAACAAAAATAAAGCAAATAAATAAACTCTTGCTTTGAAAAAAAAATCATACACTACATAAAGCAAATTTATAATGCAGAAATTTTTACTCACACAAACGTACAATCATTGAATATATTTTCATTTGGCTTTAATATTATACCAAATCCACAAATAATATTACACGAAGATACCGGTCGTAACATCCTCTCCCCTTTAAGGGATTCTGTCCCCAGAATCTAAGAGAACAGATGAGGATACCGGGAACGCATAACAGACTCTAACTCCCAAGTCGATTCTTCGACCTTAGGGTTCCTCCAAAGCACTTTTACTAACTTTACCGACTTATTCCTAAGACTCTTTACTTTCCAGTCGAGTATTTTAACCGGTTGCTCCATAAATGACAGGTCTGCCTGAATTTCTACAGGTTCATATTCTATCACATGGCCAGCGTCAGGATTGTACTTCTTAAGCAACGACACATGGAACACATTATGCACATGCCGATACTGAGGTGGTAAGGCCAACAATAGGCCACCTTTCCTACTTGACTCAGAATCTCAAAAGGACCTATGTATCTAGGTGCTAACTTCCCTTTCTTGCCAAATCTCATCAACCCTTTTCTAGGTGACACTTTCAGCAACACAACTTCACCAACTTGGTATTGAACATCCTTACGCGCTGGATCCGCATACTTCCTCTGTCTATCTTGAGCAGCAAGCAACCTTTTCTGAATTAACTTGACTGTGTCATGCAACTGTTGTACCAATTCCGAGCCGAGAATTCTTTCTTCTCCTACTTCATCCCAACTTGTTGGTGATCTACATTCCCGCCCGTACAAAGCTTCATATGGTGGCATGCCGATACTGGAATGATAGCTGTTGTTGTAAGAGAATTCAATCAACGGCAAGTGATCGTCCCAACTTCCTGCAAAATCGATTACACAACTGCGCAACATGTCTTCGATTGTTTGAATTGTCCTTTCGCTCTGACCATCAGTCTGCGGGTGGTATGCCGTGCTCATATTCAACTTCGTGCCAAGACATTCCTGAAATTGCTTCTAGAATCTCGAGTTAAATCGGGGATCTCTGTCTGAAACTATTGATATGGGTACTCCATGCCTTAGTACGATTTCGCGCACATACAGATGAACCAACTTGTCCAGTGACGACTTCTCATTTATTGGAAGGAAATGCGCCGACTTCGTAAGACGATCAACTATAACCCATATTGCGTCATGTCCGGATTTCGTTCGCGGTAGTCCTACTATAAAGTCCATAGCGATATTTTCCCATTTTCATTCTGGAATCTTCAGGGGCTGAATTAATCCGCTTGGTCGTTGATGTTCTGCCTTTACTTTCTGACAAGTATAGCACTTCGCAACCCATTCTGCCACGTCTCGCTTCATATTTGGCCACCAAAAGTTCTTCTTTAAGTCTCGATACATCTTAGTGCTTCCCGGGTGGATTGAAAATTTTGAATTGTGGGCTTCATAGAGGATCTCATTCTTTAATTCAGGTACATGGGGAATCCATATTCTGGATGAAAACCTTAGTATCCCTTGCTTATCCCTTTGAGTATTAATCTCCTCTCCAGATAACTGATTCTTCTCTTTCTCCATTACCTCTTCTTGACACTTCTTTATCCTTTCCACTAGTGTTGGCTGAAAGGTCATTGCACGACAAACTTCCTCGACTTTTCCATAAGCACAAAGTTCCAATTCCAATTTTTCGATTTCTTCAGATAACTCTTTTGATGTATCATCATATTCAATCTCTCCTTCCTACTCAGAGCATCGGCCACTACGTTCGCCTTTCCAGGATGGTAATTTATCGAGCAGTCATAGTCCTTGATCAATTCCAGCCATCTCATTTGCCTCATATTGAGCTCTTTCTGAGTAAAAATGTACTTTAAACTCTTGTGATCCGTGTAGATTTCACACTTCTCTCCATAGAGGTAATGTCTCCAAATCTTAAGTGTGAACACAATGGCGGCTAGTTCCAAGTCATGCGTCGGGTACTTTAACTCATGCGGTTTCAACTGTCTTGACGCATATGCGATCACTTTACTGTGTTGCATCAACACACAACCCAAACCCTTATGTGAAGCGTCGCTGAAAATTACAAAGTTCCCTTGATCGTCTGGAAGTACCAACACCGGAGCTGTAACCAACTTTTGCTTCAACTCTTGAAAGCTATCTTCACATTCTGTACTCCATTCAAACTTTTGATTCTTTCTGGTTAACTTGGTCAATGGCGTGGCGATCTTCAAAAAATCCTTGACGAATCTTCTATAGTATCCGGCCAATCCTAGAAAACTTCGCACTTCCGTAGGAGTCTTTGGCCTCTCCCAACTCATAACTGCCTCAATCTTTGCCGGATCCACTTTAACTCCCTCATTTCCAATGACATGCCCCAAAAATTGAACTTCCTTTAACCAAAACTCACATTTGGTAAACTTGGCATACAACTTCTCTTGTTGGAGTATCTCCAATGCTATCCAGAGGTGATGCTTATGCTCTTCTTCCGACTTAGAATAAATAAGGATGTCATCAATGAATACCACGACAAATTTGTCAAAATACTTCTTAAATACCCGATTCATCAGATCCATAAATGTGGCCGGAGCGTTGGTCAATCCAAACGGCATTACTAGGAATTCATAATTCCCATATCTGGTCCTGAATGCGGTCTTGGGAACACCTTCTTTTTTGATCTTTAGTTGATGGTATCCCGATCTCAAATCAATCTTCGAAAAGCATTTTGCTCCCTTCAACTGATCAAAAAGGTCATCTATCCTTGGTAGCGGGTAACGGTTCTTGATCGTTACCTTATTCAACTCCCGATAATCTATGCATAGACGCATACTCCCATCTTTCTTCTTTACAAACAGAACAGGTGCTCCCCATGGCGATGCACTTGGCCGTATCACTCCCTTATCCAATAATTCTTGTAGCTGGCTCGCCAACTCTTTCATTTCTGCTGGTGCCATCCTATATGGGGCCTTTAAAACTGGTTCCGTTCCTGGAGCAAGGTTGATCTCGAACTCAATTTGTCGATCTGGTGGTAAGCCTGGTAGTTCGTCGGGAAACACATCGGGGAACTCGTTAACTACAGGAATATCTTCCATGCTGAGGCTGCCTTTCTCTGAATCCACTATATAAGCTAGGAACGATTCACAACCTTTTCTAAGTAACTTCTTAGCCTGAACAATTGTAAGAAATAGTTGCTCTTGCCTCTGCCCCTTAAATACTACCTTCTCTCCACTCTTCGTCTTTAAATACGCTCTCTTGGTCTTACAATTAATCTGAGCGCTATTCTCTCCTAACCAATCCATTCCTAAAATTATGTCAAACTCTCCCAACTTGAAGAGTATCAAGTCGGCTGAGAACTTATTCCCCGAAATATCAATCTCACACTTTGGACAAAATTGATTCACAGGAATCTTCTCTTGGTTCGCAATTACCACATTTACTACCTCACTCATAACCATTTTATGACATTGGAGCTTATCAATAAAAGATTCTGATATGAAAGATCTTGTTGCTCCCGAATCAATCAATACTTTAGCTTTGACATTATTGAGTAAAAGTATACCTGCTATCACCTCCGAATTCTGTACAGCATCCTTCATCTTCAAATCAAATGTCCTTGCTGTTGCTTGTGGGGTTGGTGTAGGTGGTGGAGGTAATGCCAATACCTCAGCTGGCATGCTTGCACTGGTACTTGCCACGTTCATCAGAGCTTTGACTGGTCCGGTTGCCTTGCACTCCCTAGCCATGTGTCCAGTCTTCCCACACTTGTAGCACGTAACTCCTGGCTTCGGCATCTTGCACTCATTTGCCAAATGTCCCTTCTGATTGCACCTATAACAGGTCATGCTCAGCTTATTGCATACTCCGGGGTGCCTTCTTCCACAGTGCTTGCATTCCGGTCTCTGGAACCTGTTTTCTCCAACTTGCCCTTGGCTTGCCTGATTGTTCCCTTTTGATTCTTGCCTTTTGCCCAAATTTCCCTTTTTTTGAAAATTTCCGCCCTTCCGGAAACCAATCCTCTTTACATTCCGATCTTGTGAACTTCCTGCTTCAGAATTTTCTCCATAAAATGGAACCTTCCTCTTCTTGTTATCCCTCTCTTTCCTTGACTGCATCCCATTATTCTCAATCAGAGCAGCTTTCTGTACTACTCCCGCATAAGTTTCAAGCTCAAACATAGCCACCCTATCTCTGATCCAAGGCTCCAATCCTTGCTGAAATTTCTTTGCTTTTTCCTCCTCAGTGCTGGTATACTTTGTCACAAACCTTGACAACTCAGTGAACTTCTTCTCATACTCCAATACAGTCATGTTCCCTAGCTTCAACTCAAGAAATTTTAGCTCCATCTGATTCTGCATGTACTTAGGGTAATACTTGTCCAGAAATAACTTCTTAAATCTCTCCCAAGAAACCTGCTGAGTGACTTCTATAGCTTTTACTGATTCCCACCAATAGATGACTTCTGCCTTCAAGAAGTAAGTAGCATACGGCGTCTTCTGATCGTCTCCTAACTGTACCAACTCAAAAGCCCTTTCCATCTCCTTGATCCATGTGTTAGCTATCACTGGATCAGTGGTATCATGAAATGTAGGTGGATTCATATTCTGAAAAGTCTGGAAAGTTACAATTTGTCTAGGTGGTACTGGTGGTTCAGGTGGTTGGTGTGGCTCATGGTTATCTTGGTTTGCAATTCGTTGTTGAAGAGTTAGTTGTTGTTGAGCTATAGCAATGGTCTGCTGTTGCAAAGTTTCCAGTAGTCGAAGAATATTTGGGTCTGTGGTGGATGTGGTTGTTGGGTTCTTCATTTTGGGAGGCATAATCCTGAAATAAGAGTTATGTCAAAACAGATATGAATGATGAAATGATTCGAGGGTATCGCATGGCATTCTTATTTACATATGGGGTCAAGTTTCCAAATTAAGCAGATATGATGATGCATATAAAAACGTAAAATAACAGTTGAGAGCAAATGGAACAATAGAACATAATTATTGAAACTTTAAAGGTCACAATACATAGGATTGGGACAAAGTCTGATTCTAGAAATAACAGGCTTATTTAAAGGAAACAACGGAAATAACTGGGGTATCCATAGAGTCTGATAGTATAACAACATGAAAGGTAAATGGAAAGAACTAAGGTTCCACTCCATCTGAACGGGGCTTGGTAGTCTTTTCCTCTTGAAGCGTCTTCACAATGCTCTGGAGCTCAGCCGCCACCATCTGAATGACATACTGGTTGGTACGGTCCCGATGTGCTGGCATCTCCTCAAGCTTAGTGTTGACGTACTGAACCAAGGTCTCAAGTCTCGCAGTCATCTGCTCCTTGGGCTTCCCTTCATAGTTTTGGCTGTCCGGATACACGTTCTTCAGTCGGTCTATCAGTCGGTCGTACTTGCCCTGAAGTATGTCAAACTCGCGCCTCAACTCAGCATACACGGAGAAAGCAATAGTGTCATCCGACCCAGAGGATGACGAGGAATGCGCCCTTTGCTGACAACCAATAAGAGGAGTATTAATAATAATTTACTTAACCTACTCTCTCGCATAATATCTATAACCTACACACAAATCCTATAACCTATTTGGGCTGTCCAGGGACTCTAAACCGTAGCTCTGATACCAAAACCTGTCACACCCCCAACTTAAACAACAAATTAAATATAACTATTACAATATTTTAAATGAAGAATACACAACCAACTCCAAGATCTTACAGTTTAGGGTTTGGAACAGCCCAACACTACCAACTATTATATCTGATTAAAAGTACCGAGTCCTCACACAAACTATTATTACTTATTTTACCTGCGCTCGAACATAAGCATTAGCATCACAGGTCTTACGGGCAGTCTGCTTGAATCTAACCATAGCTGCTAGCTATAATATCAGGGTAAAGCAAGGAGTGAGCCAAATGATCAACAAGTGCTAAACAATACGATACAAAACATAAATCGAGATATATATTAAAGAATGTCAATGGGAAGACATAATCTGAGATAACGAGAGATAAAACTTTGGATAATGGCATCATTCCGTTTATATCAAAACAATTTCAAAATCATATCTTAATCAAAATCATTTTATGACGCTACGGATTACAGCCGGTGATCAGTCGCGAAGTAATCCCGAACCTCGCTGGGTTCCAAAACATTAACGGGAATCCCTAGGCAACTTTTAAGCCTAATATAAGTGTGGAAAGGACTCGCGTCTCAGTCCAGATCCACCGTTCAAAGAAAACATTTATCCCCCTTGGGACTGAAAAACCCACATTTTATTTATTTCAAAAACTGATGCCGAATTATGACAAAATCTCTTTTTACAGTAAACATTTTTATTAAGGGATTATAGATCAACTCGAAACACGAGAAATATGGTACTAAATCTCAGAGCCATGATTCAAAAAACTAAACTCTATTAGGGTAACTGAATGGTTTTCATGTATCAAAGTTTGGACAAGGGAATTTAGTGAGGCTATTGGTTATCATGAAAGAAAGTGCCAAATTGGGCTTAAAGCAATGGTTTCTCATCAAGGTTCAAGTGCTGGATCATCAAGAATGTAAGCTTCATGAATACTAAGGGTGTTAAGGTATGAAAAAATGATTTTTAGCTCAGGATATATCCGAATTGACAAGCTTTAGGATAAGAAAGAGGGGTATCAATCAATTAGGGACAACTTTGATAAATATCTGGCTTTCAGGTATCAAGGTAAGGTTCTATAGGGATTCAAGTATCAGGATGAGATATCATTACTTAGGAATCATTAGCATGGTAATCAAGAGAATCAACCGAGTGCTATAACAACTCTTTATTTTATCATGGCATTCGAATTACTTGAATATACTGTCATGATAAGACTTTTGAACTACTTGCAATACGTACTCGAGGGTTCATGGCATTTCTATATGATTCAAAGATAAACATAAGATACACTTTATTTAAAACATATCAAATGACTCAGGATAATTGCATCAATATATATATGAACTATTTATAGTAAATACGAAGGTCAAGTTGAATCACTTGCCTTGAGATAGGCTGGTCTGGTCTGACTGGTAGGAGCAACTGGAGCTTCACTCGACCTTTATGGTAAGTTTTCCCTCATCTCGAGATCCTACATAAATAATAATAATCCTCATTATAATATATTCTCACCAACTTAACCTATTTATAACTCGAAATTTAACACGGATGGCACTTAGGCCTATATGCACTTAATTTATATTCACTTTTAAATTACAATTTCACACACATAGCCACATAATCACATATCATATATTAACACCAAATAACACCATATATACCATAATGCAACACTAGGCTTGGATGATCTCGACTCTTAACTTAAGTCACTTGGTCGCTAAACTAGACATAGTCCTCTAATTTTGGCTTCCTAACTCGATGTGCCTTTCCTAAATTATCCAACACCTATTGACCCTCACTTATGCCTTTTTCTCTACTGACCTTATACTATCTTACAACTATGGTGGTCGACCTAATACTCACTTCTAAGTGTTCTAAAACTATGTGATAAGTGATAGTGCTCACTGGTGCAAATTTCAGAATGACAACTATAGTTTCTTGAGTGCATTAGGCACTCTTAAACTACAAGTTTTCCTTCAAAACTTTTACACAAGACTCTCCTGACCTAAGGGCATCTCACAAGCTTGATGTGGCTCAAGGGCCTGGCTTGGGCCTTCTTGGGCCTAAGCTAAAAGTCCAAGGTTCCCCTGCTTTTCTGGGCAGAAAATGCCATGACTTGAATTAACTTGTGACACATGGTTCTAACTCATATCCTATGAACTATGGTTGGAAAAACTTCTCTGACACTCCCTCTAACTAAGGCCCAATTGGGCCTAATGAGGGCCTATCCATGACATGGTCAAATCTCCCTATTTCTAAGTTGCAACAAAACTGTCCCCTGCTGGACAGATTTTGTGATTCTACTTGTGCACCTAACCAAAAGACATGCAAACCTCCAACCAACTCCTAAAACCTTTTGTATACTCCCGATACTAACTTCTGGTGTCTTGGGCCTCAAAGTGCACATTAATGACATGGCCAAAACTCACTCTAAACTTCAGGATACTAAAGTGATTTTCTGCAGAAACTATAACTCTCATTTTCCAAGGTTTTGACTTGAAAAACTCAATTAACAACAACTCAATACTTAAACCAAGGCTTATACATGGTAATCTACTGAACTAACTCCCTTATTCTCAAAATAACCTTGGGTGAGATCATCCATGCCCAAAAACAACAAAATGCAACTAAATATATAACATGCAACTCATGGAAAGCACATAACAAGCTTTCGGCTAGGCATAAAGTTTTAAATGCTAGAAAAATCCACTTGCACCTAATACTCATCCTTAATAATCATGAAATATAACTTCTTTTAAGTATTAATAAGAAATTTATCATGGAAACAATCTATTTCAAGCAAACCTATTTCGCATTTATAGATTTTTAAACATAACAACATGATTTCGAAAAGAATAGCATGCAAAACATGGTTGATCATCATTTTAATGTCTTAAAACTAGCATGCATGGCTAAACATAAATATATAATGAAATTTCAGTAGCATGCAAAGGATTTTAAAGCATGATATCTCCATAAAACACTTAGTTAGCACATATACATAATATATCTCATAGAGAGCTCTTGAATTCACAAGAATCAAGAGTTTCTCTTTGGAGATCACATAAGAACTACACATGCATCCATGGAACTTCAACTTCCAAGTCTCAAAACACTTGGAAAGTATATAAGATGAATGTAGGTAAAAGATTTACACTTGGGAAGATGAAGAATGAATTGAAAAATGGAAGGGGGGTGGGGAATTTGGCCTTCGGCCGAGAGCAAGGTGGGAGGGGGGGAAAGAGAGAAAATTTGTGGTGTGTTGGAATGTGGAATGAGTGGAATGATTTCTCCCACTTTGATTTTTTTTATGCTTTTTGGTTGACAAATAATGAGTGGAAGTGAGAACTTACAAAAATGTCCTTTAGCTAAAGTTAGGCCATTTTGCATGCAAGGCTAATGTAGTAATTTGGTAATAATCAAATGAGTTAGTGGGGTTGGAAAAGTCTTATTTGCCCTTTGAGAGAATAGATGGGTGATTTGCATGCATGGTCTCTTATGTAATTTGATAATTATAACAAATAAAATTTGTAAAGATTTATTTTTATAAAATAAAATACAAGTTCAAAAATTATAAAATTTATACCATAAAATAACTTGGATTTTTAGAAATTTTATAAAATCACTTTTGAAATTTGTGAATAAAATAACTTTTAAAAGGAATTTCTCCAAGGTTTAGAATATTCCTTATAAAACAAAAATAAAGCAAACAAATAAACTCTTGCTTTGAAAAAAAAATCATACACTACATAAAGCAAATTTATAAGGCAGAAATTTTTACTCACACAAACGTACAATCATTGAATATATTTTCATTTGGCTTTAATATTATACCAAATCCACAAATAATATTACACGAAGATACCGGTCGTAAAAATACTCGACTTGGGACCATTAAGAATATGATATATTATATAATCTCAAGTTCAAGTCATGTACTTAAACTATACAATGCGTATCATGATTCTAAGGACATTTATTATGCTAACAAAATATCGCAGTAATTAAGGTCGTATTTATTGAATGATCAACTGGCACAAAGATTTAAAATAATAATGTATTGCCTCTAGGGCACCTACACTAACAATCTCCCACTTGCACTAGAGCCAATCACCCATATATCTAATACCCATGGAACTAGTGTGACCATCATGCTTCTGCTGCGACAAGCCTTTGGTCAGTGGGTCTGCAATGTTATCATTTGTGTGCATTTTACATATGTGTATATCACCCCTTTCATTAATCTCTCGAATAAGGTGAAATCTCATGAGTATATGTTTGGCCCGGGAGTGTGATCTAGGTTCTTTAACCTGTGCAATGGCTCCATTATTATTATAGTATAGATCAATGGGATTTGCGATCGATGGAACTACTCCCGAATCAGAAATGAACTTTTGAATCCAAATGGCCTCCTTAGCTGCTTCACAAGCTGCAATGTACTCAGCATCCATTGTAGAATCAGCTACTGTTTCTTGCTTTGAACTCTTCCAGCTTACAGCACCTCCATTTAGACAAAACACAAAACCAGACTGTGATACAGTATCATCTCTGTCTGTTTGGAAACTTGCATCGGTGTAACCTTTTACAAAGAGTTTCTCTTCTCCTCCATACACCAAGAATGAATCTTTAGTTCTTTTCAGGTACTTAAGGATATTCTTGACTGCCGTCCAGTAACCTTCACCCGGATTAGACTGGTATCTGCTCGTCATGCTCAAAGTATACGAGACATCTGGGCGAGTACATACCATTGCATACATGATAGATCCAATTACTGAAGTATATGGAACTTTATTTATGTGGTCCATCTCATCCAATGATTACAGACACTGGTCCATAGAGATCGTTATCCCTTGAGACACGGGGACATATCCTCTTTTTGCATTTTGCATTCCAAAACGATGCAAAACCTTATCAATGTATGTGCTCTGACTTAGACCGATCATCCTTCTAGATCTTTCTCTATAGATCCTCATTCTTAGAATGTAGGATGCCTCTCCTAAGTCTTTCATAGAGAAATTGCTCCCTAACCAAGTCTTAACAGCCTTTAGAGAAGGTATATCATTCCCCATTAGTAGTATATCATCAACATACAATACTATGAATGCCACATAGCTCCCACTAACCTTCTTGTAAACACACGGTTCATCTTCGTTTTGAACAAAGCCATACTCTATGACTATTTCATCAAAACAGATATTCCATCTCCTAGAGATTGCTTCAATCCATAAATTGATCGACGCAATTTACAAACCTTGCCAACATTCTTTGGATCGATAAAACCCTCAGGTTGTGTCATGTACACATCCTCTTCAAGGCTTCCATTAAGAAAGGCTGTTTTGACATCCATTTGCCAAATTTCATAATCATGGAATGCTGCAATGGCAAGTAAAATCCTTATAGACTTTACCATAGCCACTTGTGAGAAAGTTTCATCATAGTAAATACCATGAATTTGTTTGAAACCTTTTGCAACCAGCCTAGCATCATAGGTCTGAACATTTCCATCCATGTCTTTTTTCTTCTTAAAACCCCATTTGCACCCTATGGGTTTTACCCCTTCAGGTGGATCAACCAAAGTCCATACTTGGTTTTCGTACATGGAATCTATCTCGGATTTCATGGCTTCAAGCCATCTCTTAGAGTCTGGACTGTTCATAGCATCTTGGTATGTGAGAGGCTCATCTTCATCTATGAGCATCAAATCACCACACTGAGTCAAGAGAAATCCATATATCTCTAGCTCATGGCGAATTCTACCAGATCTACGAACAACCTGTGTTTGTTGAGTATTATCATTATTCTTCTCTTGTTCCACTTCAGGTTCAATGCTATTTTGTGGTTCTTGTTCTTCATCGAGATCTATAGTTCTCCTACTGTTTCTTTTGGAAATAAAATCTCTTTCCATGAAGACAGCATCTCGAGCAATAAACACTTTCTGCTCAGAAGGACTATAAAAATAATACGCCTTTGTTTCATTAGGGTATCCCATAAAATTGCACTCTTCGGATTTAGGTCTAAGTTGTCAGATACTTGACGTTTCACAAATGCCTTACATCCCCAAACTTTCATAAAGTTCATGCCTGACCGTTTCTCCTTCCATATCTCATATGGAGTCTTTTGAACCTTCTTAGTAGGAAAACGATTAAGTGTGAAAGCCGTTGTTTCTAGAGCGTAACCCCAGAAACTTATTGGAAGATCTGCATAACTCATCATCGATCGCACCATGTCCAACAAGGTACGATTTGTCCTCTGTGAAACTCCATTCCATTGAGGTGTTCCTGGCGGAGTGAGTTGTGATACAATACCACACTCTTTCAAATACTCTCTAAATTCGGTGCTTAAGTATTCACCCCCACGATCGGATCGTAAAATCTTAATACTTGCATCTCCACCAATTTGCTTCTTTACTTCAACCTTGTATTCTTTAAATTTTTTAAAAGAATCGGATTTGTTCTTCATAAAATATACATATCCATATCTACTGAAATCATCAGTAAATGTTATGAAGTAGTAGTAGGCTCCTCTAGCCATCACACGCATTGGGCCACATACATCACTATGTATTAGCTCCAGACGTTTAGTGGCCCTTTGACCCTTACCAGTGAAAGGGGTTTAGTCATCTTACCAAGCAAAGAAGATTCGCATTCTTGGTATGATTCAAAATCAAACTTATCCAAGTATCCATCCTTATGTAATTTGGAGATGCATTTCTCATTTATGTGGCCTAGACGACAATGCCAGAGGTATGTTTAATTTGAGTCATTCATTTTAAGTCATTTGTTTTCTTTATTACAGACATGATTATCTAAATCAAGAACATATAAACCACTAAATAAATGTGCAACACCATAGGTTAAATTATTCAAAGTAAAAGAGCAACTGTTGTTCTTTATTGTAAACGAAAAACCTTTCTTGTTTAAACAAGAAACATAAATAATGTTTCTGCGAATTGCAGGCACGTAAAAACAGTCTTCTAGTTCTAAAACAAGCCCAGAGGGCATAGATAACACTACTAGAAAAAGTAGAATAGACATCGCCTCTTAGACATCGGTTGCTTTTGGAGCCGATGTAAAAGGTGTTTATACATCGGTTTTAAACAACCGATGTCTCTTGGTTTTATAACATCAGTGTTTTAGCCCAACCGATGTTATATGTTTGTTTTAAAAAAATTAATCAGCGCGGCTTCCCGGTTTTTCCCCCTTAGCCAAATAATTTATTCCCTCCATGTTTTCCCCCCAGTTTTTTACCTTAACAAAATTCTTTCCCCTCTTTTAACACACATCTTCCCCCTCTTTTAATTAAAATAAAACAAAAAACATAAAAACATAAAACAAAACATCAAAAATCATCTCTCACCCTCACCTGCGTCGAGAACATCCACCAAGAACACCCACCAAGAACACATTTTCTAAACACCCACAGTTGCTCTCATTTCCCTCTCCATGATCTCATTTACAGATTTAGCAATAATAAATCTTGCTATATAGAGATGTTATACAATTGATAAAATAGGTAAAAACAATTTGCCCTAATTGCAT
Source organism: Apium graveolens (assembly GCF_009905375.1). NCBI lineage: Eukaryota > Viridiplantae > Streptophyta > Magnoliopsida > Apiales > Apiaceae > Apium > Apium graveolens. The sequence goes on from NW_027418340.1 coordinate 93,222, forward strand.
CGCCGATGTGTCTCTCCTTGATTTTTCAATTCCGTTA
>NW_027418341.1:0-12218 GCF_009905375.1 Apium graveolens
TTGCTTGATTAATCAAAGAAATATTGTGAGTATAGCATGCAGCATTTACAGCTTCAGCCCAAAAATATGTTGGTAACTTTGATTCTTGAAGCATTGTCCTTGCAGCTTCAATAAGAGATCTGTTCTTTCTTCCTCTACTCCATTTTGTTGTGGAGTTCTTGCTGCATAAAACTCATGCATAATTCCATTCTCTTCACAAAATGATCTCATCACAGTATTCTTGAACTCAGTTCCATTATCACTCCTGATTTTTTCTTACCTTGAAATCAGGATGATTGTTGACTTGCCTTATGTGATTGATGATGATTTCACTAGCTTCATCTTTGGACTTAAAAAAGTATGTCCAAGAGAACTTTGAAAAATCATCTATAATAAATAGGCAATATCTTTTCCTTGAAATGGACAACACAATGACTAGTCCAAATAAATCCATGTGTAGCAATTGCAAAGGTTCTTCAATTGTTGAATCAAGCTTCTTTCAGAATGATGCCTTAATCTGCTTTCCTTTCTGACAGGCATCACACAATCCATCCTTAGAAAACTCCATTTGAGGAATGCCTCTAACCAGTTCTTTCTTGACAAGCTCATTCATGGTCTTGAAGTTTAGATGGGACAGCTTCTTATGCCATGGCTAACTTTCATCTTGACTTGCTTTACTGAGAAGACAAGTGACAGATTCTGCATTAGATGAGTTGAAGTCAGCTAGATACACATTTCCTTTTCTCACTCCAGTGAGAACCACTTTGTAACAACACAGGCTTCTGAATTGAAAGTTACTGAATTGCCCTTATCATAAAGCTGGCTGATACTCAACAAATTGTGCTTGAGACCATCCACTAGGGCAACCTCTTCAATGATGACATTGTCTTTTGAAATCAAGCCATATCCCATAGTATAACCTTTGTTGTCATCTCCAAAAGTAATACTTGAGCTAGCTCTTTCCTTGAACTCTGTGAGCAGGGTAGATACTCCAGTCATGTGCCTTGAACAACCACTATCCAGGTACCAAAGATTCTTTCTATTTCCCTGCACACATCAAAACCAAATCAAGTTGATTTTGATACCTAAGTTTCCTTGGTGTTGGATTTTAATCGCAGCGGAAGCATGTAAAAACACTTTTAACACATATAAAATCCAAATAAAAGCATATAAATCGTGGTAAAAACATAGGGATCGATTACCAACCTTTAATATGCGATCTAAGAGCAACGATCGGAGATCCTTAGCAGCTGCTCCTCAAACGTGAAGCACTCCACCGGTATCCACCAAGAAAACGACGTTAAGGAGGAGGAGGAGGTGGAGAGAATTAGGTTTTATAAAATTTTGGGGTTAGAATAAAAATAGGGTTTATAATAGTATATTTATAGGCAAAATTTTCAGCTGAAATTTTCCCATAAAATATTATTATTATTAACCCATTTATTATTCTCATTAATAATTAAAACACCTTTTAATTATTAATTCTGTTTCTAAACACTTTAGAAATAATTCTCTCTCTTGATTTAATTTCAAAATTAAATTCTTAATTAATAATATTAAGAACTTTTCTTAATTAATTTGTAATCAATTAAATCTCATTTAATCAATTATTAAATTTGCCAATTAATTATTTATTTCATAAATAAATAATTATCAGCCATTATTAATTAATTCCTCCACCATTAAATCATTCTCTTTTTATGGTGTGACCCTGTAGATTCAATATTAAGCCGGTAGTAGAAATAAATAATAATAAAACTATTTTATCATTATTTATATAAATTCTCCAATTCATTAAATATGATTAATTAATTAATCATATTTATTCTACATCGTGAGGGATACTTCTCAGCATATCGCGACTATCCGGATAATACGAATTCACTGCTTAGAATACCAAGAACCTATTCAGTGAATAGTTACCGTACAATAAACTCCTTCTACCCTACAATGTCCCGATTAAATACAAGGCATGGATCTCGTGTCAAGCCTATCTAATTAAATCAGTTGCTTACCATTTACTATGCTTAGTTCTATACAAATTAGAAACTCCTTTCTAATTTCATTCACTCTGGCCAGAGATTCCTGAACTAACATAAGTGGATCAGCCTTGAACATTCGCTTCCTTCACTGGAAGGGGTAGATCCTTTATTGATCATACACTATCTTCGTGTACAAATTCCTATACCCAGTAGAGCCCTAATAATTGTCCCTGGAGACTAAGAACTAAACCAAAGCATAGTTCAGTGTACACAAGATGACTATGATGACCTCAAGTCTAAGGATACTTGTACAACTATCACTATGTGAACAACTGCTGACACGTGAGTGAACTCCATCAGTTGTTCAGCTGTGCGAGTCATGTTCAGTGAACTTATTCTATAATAAGCACCTACATACTAGCTATAGTGTCACCACACAAATGTCTATGAGAACAGACATCCTTCATAATGAAGCAAGCATAGTATGTACCGATTTTTTTGGATTATTAATTACCAGTTAGTAATCCTATGATCAGGAACTATTTAAGTTTAGAGTTATCATCTTTTAGGTCTCACTATTATGATCTCATCATAATCCATAAAAAGCTTTACTCTAAACTATGGTATATCTTATTTAAACACTTAAATAGATAAAGCTCGTAATAAAAACAAAACTAGTCTTTTATTAATATCAATGAAATCAAAACAGATTACACAGGAAGTTATTCCTAAATCCTAATACATGATTGGACTTAGGACATATTCCTTTCAATCTCTCACTTATACTAAAGCCAATCACTCTGGTATCTAATACCCATCTAGTCTTTATGACGATCAAAGTAACTTTCAGAAAGTAGCTGTGTGAGTGGGTCTGCTATGTTGTTAAGTGTGTCAACTCTATTTCAATACAATACAAGAAATGTTACCGCGCTCCCACTAACCCTTTTGTAGACGCATGGTTCATCTACGTTTTTGATAAAATCAAACTCTTTGATTGTCTCATCAAAATGAATGTTCCATCTTTCGAGAAGCTTGCTTTAAACCACATTTGGTTCGCAGCAGCTTATACACTAGGTTTTCATTTCTCTTGGAAAGAAAACCATCTGGCTATTTTCCAGATCTTATAGTCGTAGTAAGCAGCATTCGCAAGCAAAATCCGAACTGATTTATAACAGGGCTACAGGTAAAAAGTTTCATCAAAGTCAATCCATTGCCTTTGTTTGAATCCTTTTCCCAAAAGCCTGTCCTTAAAGGTCTCCACCTGGCCATCTGCTCTAATAATTCTTTTGTATCCCGTATACATAGATTTCATTCTGGATTTCATGGCACTATGCCATTTCTCTGAGTCAACACTACTCATAGCCTCATTATAGGTCACAGGGTCGTCATCATCAATGATCGACAACTCATTGTCATTCTCAATGACAAGGCCATATTACCTCTCAGGTTGGCGAGACACTCTCCCTGACCTACGAATGGGCTGTTCCACAGAAGGTTGTTCAGTCAGAATAGGTGTTTCCACTTGATCCGTAGTAGTTTGTGCTTCTTGAACTTCATCAAGTTCAATTTTGCTCCCACTGTTTCCTTCAAGGATAAACTCCTTTTCCAAGAAGGTAGCATGTCTGGAGACAAACACCCGATGATCGGTGTAAAAGTAATACCCTAAAGTGTCTTTAGGATATCCCACAAAACTACATTTACGGATCGATATTCCAGCTTATCTGGGTCAACTTATTTGACATAAGCTGGACATCCCCAAATCTTAACGTGTTTAAGACTCGGTTTCCTTTCTTTCCATATCTCATACGGAGTTTGAGGAACAGATTTGGAAGGCACCTTATTCAGTAAATATGCTGAGGTTTCCAATGCATAACCTCATAGGAATACTGGAAGATTTGCATAGTTCATCATGGACCGAACTATGTCTAACAAAGTTCGATTTCTCCTTTCAGATACCAATCTGGAGGAGTCCACTGGGAGACTATACCATCTACTTTGAGATAATATAGAAACACTCCATTAAAGTATTCACCACCTCGATCTAATCGAAGAATTATAATACTATGTTTGGTTTGTTTCTCCACTTCATACTTATACTCTTTGAACTTTTCAAAGCCTTCAGACTTGTGTTTCATCAAACACATATCCGAATCTAGATCTATCATCTATGAAAGTAATGAAGTATGAAAATCCACCCATGGCTTGCTTAGACATTGGTCCACATACATTTGTGTGTACCATTCCTAGCAAATTTGCAGTCCTCTCTCCATGTCTTCTAAATGGAGACTGCAGTGCCACTATAAAGTGAGATTTTCATCATCCCTTTTCTTTTATTAGTTTGTTCAATCTGAAGTAAATTATGTCATATATATACAGACCATTATTTAAATGTAACAGCCCGCACTTCCGGACCATTAACTCTAAAATCGAAACTAAAAGCAAATACAATTTCTTGATTAAAAAGTCTATTACAGAGGTCACTATTACAAAAGCGCAGCTAACGGAAGTCTAAAAGTCAAACAACTCCAATTCTAAGTCCTCTAACTTCAATGCTATCCAACTCGAACTCTTAGGCGAAACCTGAAATTGTAAGTAATGAGCTATACAGCCCAGCAAGAAATCAATCGATCCAACTAGTAGGCCAAGTAACATGAACACATATACAAAATATGATAATATATACGATACGATGTACAATATACGAAACAAACACTTTCGATATACATTCTTATTCTTATTCGATACACATAGCACATAAACAACAATAATTCAAAATCCATAATTCATGCCAAGACCACTACAACCCGGTGATAACGGTCCTAAATTTTCTCAAAACTGTCACTACAATCCGGTGACTGCGGTCCTAAGTTCTTATTCGATATTTTCACAAACCATGGCACAAATTAAAGATCTCAAATTATCGTCCAGACATCACATATATATAATAATACATATACTATAACACATAATACTTTCAAATATATCATCACTTAGCCCATATTTTGATAATCAAATATACACGCATAATACACAATTTTGAAAACACTAGTAAGATCGATCAAAAACTTACCTTAAAATCTAACCAGATCTGAATATAGCCTTTTTGACCCACTAAACGACGTTATATTAGAAAATACGAAACACGAAAGTTGAAGATAACGAAAAGACCTCTCCGAAAAGTCCAGAATCACTGAATTCCGACTTACGATGAATTTTCTACGAATTTTACAAGACTGCTGATTTTTGCTGAGAAGAGCCCTACGAATTCTTATATAAAAAATGAGAAAGACGAATATGGTGTATTTATAACGATACAAAACCCCATATCTTAACCTACAAGTTATCCATATTAGAATTGGATCCAAATTTTAGGCCCTTTAGTCTAATTCAATTTTAAATCCTAGTCCTTATCTAATTTTAATCTTTTTTATTCTATTATTCTTTTATCAATCGAATTCTAAAAAAAATTACGGGATATTACATTAAAGCACCACGTCCATAAAGAATATTATCTCTAAGAATAGAACATTCATTATTCTCAATAATAAATGAAAAATCCAGCCAAGTCTAACATAGGAATAATATTCCTCACAATCGAGGGAACAAAATAACAATTATTTAAAAACAATAGTCTTGCCCGTAGGCATATGTAAATGAAATAATCCTACATCTTCAGCAGCAACTCTTGCTCCATTTCCCATCAGTAGAATCACCTCCTTTTCTTTAAGAGTCCTACTTCTCCTTAGTCCCTGCAACAAATTACAGATATGAGAACCACAAGCGGTATCTAATACCCAAGTAGAAATTTGATTTAATGACATATTCACTTCTATCATGAACATACCTGAATCAGAAGCGGCAGTCTCACTACCCTTCTTCTTCTTCAATTCTGCAAGGTAAACCTTGCAGTTCCTCTTCCAGTGCCCCACCTTGTTACAGTGAAAGCAAACAACTTTGCTCTTGGGGTCTTCAGATTTTGGTGGAACCGGCTTTTCTGCACCTACTTTCTTCTTCTTGGAAGAGTTCCTCTTCCTTTTCTTAGGATTGGAACCTTTACCAATTAGAAGAACAGAACTCTTCTTAGGGGGGAAATTCGATTCCGCAGTCTTCAACATGTTGTGGAGTTCAGGCAGGCTGACATCCAACTTATTCATGTGAAAGTTCACAACAAACTGCGAGAACGAACTCGGAAGCGATTGCAAGACCAAGTCTTGGCTCAGCTCCCCATCCATGGCAAAACCAAGTTGTCCAAGACGTTCAATCAAATTGATCATCTTAAGTACATGGTCATTCACAGATGATCCCTCAGACATCCTACAACCGAACAGCTCCTTCGATATCTCAAATCGAGTTGTCCTCCCTGCCACATCATACAACTCTTGTAGATGCATGAGGATAGTGTGAGCATCCATATGCTCATGTTGCTTCTGTAGCTCAATGTTCATGGAAGCTAGCGTGATGCATTGAGCAATATTTGCATCATCTATCCACTTACGATACACAACATGTTCATCATTATGCGCATCGCTAGCAGGTTCAGTAGGCTTAGGTGAGTCAATCACGTATTCCAGCTTCTCAATCCTGAGAACAATTCTCAAGTTTCGAAGCCAGTCAGCATATTTTGGACCAGTCAACTTGTGAGCATCTAGTATGCTCCCGAGTGATAGTGCAGAAGACATAACGTACAAAGTAAATCTGTAAATGATAAACACATAACAACACTTAGCAAATATTCGATTTCATTTTAAAACACTATATGAATCGGGTCTTTATTCATAAGTGGCTCCCACTAGTTTATCTAATTTATTCAACCCCCTACGTGAAAAATTAAGCATTCATAATGCTAGTGGGAATAGGGATCCTACATTCCATTACACAACCCCGGCTGTGGTACGAACCGCCATGTAATGTTCAATAGGCAGACAACTCTTGTTAATTACATCTTATGTTATTCCCTAATCAAACTTTAGCCTCTTAAATAATTGAGTCTCGGCTGTGGCACGACAAACTCAATATTCTAAGTCAAGTCTAACCCAACATTCCATACAGTTGAATCAGTCCCCAAAGGCCCACGGCTGTGGCACGTACCGACCTTTAGATTCTTATTCAATGTACACATCTCTATGTAATAGACAAGTATTTCTTATTTCGAAATCAAAGCCCTCGGCTGTAGCACGAACCGACAATGATTCAAAAATAAGAACTACTTTTCTATCATGTTGGAAGGCTATGACCGATACAAGCCCGTTGTGTCATTGGCCAATTACTACTTGATATTATTTAATTTTAGAGGGATTATATTACGTTACAATCATAATCATATTATAAAGAGATTCTTCCTTTTAAATTAAATATTTCAAATCAATAATCAATAATCAGATGATTCCCAAATCGGGTGGAGCATTATCAAGAGGCGTCACTTAATAACCCTTTCTTATAGATAGAAATCTGTTGTTGACAGAATCATCCTTTCTCTCATATCGAAAATTCATATTCAATTACGTGTTTCATAAACACAAGAATCTCATGATTGTATTCATAATATTATTCTTAAGGTTATGAAACAATTTCACTATACTAGGTTGTCTAACAAACACCTTATGTTCATTTAAGTTCACCTAAATCTATCATCGCATGATAAACTAAGCATATATCACATATATAAACATGAATAAACATCAAGGTAGGCATGTTACATCATCTAGCATATTGGTCAAAGCATTATACATCTCTATGTATCACATGAAGCATTTAAAAGCAGTTAAAACAGTTAAAAAACAGCTTTAAAACACTTTCGGAAATATAAACAGTTCAAAACTTTTATATAAACTAAAATTGATCACTCCATTAGATCTGTCTCGGAAAAACGAATCCAACGGTATATTGCACGCCCAAAACGGAGTTACGAAACTCCCTGAAATCAAATTTAAAAAATAACAGACGGGCTGTAACGCGTTACAAGCCCTGTAACGCATTCTGGTGATGCGTTACAACCCTTTTAAGCCATTAAAAGGTGGAACGCATTCCGTGAATGTGCCACAGGGTGTAACGCATTCCCGGAATGCGCGACACCCATTTCCCTTCTCTTGCAGCAGCCGCCGTTGCTTGTTTTTTTCTTTCTTGGTCACCGTGCCGCCGTACTGTACTCTGTACCTTTGCTTTGCTTATCTATCTTTCCATGCAGCAGCATAAACAACCACAGATATATAGCAGATATATATATACAACTGAATATACATATATATATACTTATTTAATTACGAATTTAATTGCAACAACTTCAAAAATTCATAATAAAAAATCTATATATCATAAAAATAAAAGAAAAATACCCAGATGATCTACAACACTTGTAGAACCCAGATCAACATTCAAAATTATTCTGAGAAACGATTTCTCATCAGACAAAATTAATCCATGATATAACTTGTAAAATCATAATTAATTCATATAAGCACATAAAATTCTGAAATTTTTACCACAGATCTATATGCATACAACCTATGCTCTGATACCAATGTTGGATTTTAATCGCAGCGGAAGCATGTAAAAACACTTTTAACACATATAAAATCCAAATAAAAGCATATAAATCGTGGAAAAAACACAGGGATCGATTACTAACCTTTAATATGCGATCCAAGAGCAACGATCAGAGATCCTTAGCAGCTGCTCCTCAAACGTGAAGCACTCCACCGGTATCCACCAAGAAAACGACGTTAAGGAGGAGGAGGAGGTGGAGAGAATTAGGTTTTATAAAATTTTGGGGTTAGAATAAAAATAGGGTTTATAATAGTATATTTATTGGCAAAATTTTCAGCTGAACTTTTCCCATAAAATATTATTATTATTAACCCATTTATTATTCTCATTAATAATTAAAAACACCTTTTAATTATTATTAATCCTTTTTCTAAACACTTTAGAAATAATTCTCTCTCTTGATTTAATTTCCAAAATTAAATTCTTAATTAATAATATTAAGAACTTTTCTTAATTAATTTATAATCAATTAAATCTCATTTAATCAATTATTAAATTTGTCAATTAATTATTTTTTTCATAAATAAATAATTATCAGCCATTATTAATTAATTCCTCTACCATTAAATCATTCGCTTTTTATGGTGTGACCCTGTAGGTTCAATATTAATCCGATAGTAGAAATAAATAATAATAAAACTATTTTATCATTATTTATATAATTCTCCAATTCATTAAATATGATTAATTAATTAATCATATTTATTCTACATCGTGAGGGATACTTCTCAGCATATCGCGACTATCCGGATAATACGAATTCACTACTTAGAATACCAAGAACCTATTCAGTGAATAGTTACCGTACAATAAACTCCTTCTACCCTACAATGTCACGATTAAATACAAGGCATGGATCTCGTGTCAAGCCTATCTAATTAAATCACTTGCTTACCATTTACTATGCTTAGTTCTATGCAAATTAGAAACTCCTTTCTAATTTCATTCACTCTGGCCAGAGATTCCTGAACTAGCATAAGTGGATCAGCCTTGAACATTCGCTTCCTTCACTGGAAGGGGTAGATCCTTTATTGATCATACACTATCTTCGTGTACAAATTCCTATACCCAGTAGAGCCCTAATAATTGTCCCTGGAGACTAAGAACTAAACCAAAGCATAGTTCAGTGTACACAAGATGACTATGATGACCTCAAGTCTAAGGATACTTGTACAACTATCACTATGTGAACAACTGCTGAAACGTGAGTGAATTCCATCAGTTGTTCAGTTGTGCGAGTCATGTTCAGTGAACTTATTCTATAATAAGCACCTACATACTAGCTATAGTGTCACCACACAAATGTCTATGAGAACAGACATCTTTCATAATAAAGCAAGCATAGTATGTACCGATCTTTGCGGATTATTAATTACCAGTTAGTAATCCTATGATCAGGAACTATTTAAGTTTAGAGTTATCATCTTTTAGGTCTCACTATTATGATCTCATCATAATCCATAAAAGGCTTTACTCTAAACTATGGTATATCTTATTTAAACACTTAAATAGATAAAGCCCGTAATAAAAACAAAACTAGTCTTTTATTAATATCAATGAAATCAAAACTGTTATTCCTAGAGGACTAACAATGAGATTTACAGAAGGGGGGTTGAATGTAAATCTCAAAACTTTTCAGGTTTTGAGAAGTTTATTAAAGCAGTGTGTTCTAGATGAACAAGTGTATGAATTGCTTTGAGCTAATGCAGACAGATATATATTCAAACACAAAATGTAAAGAACACAACAAACTTTAAAAACTTTTCTGGTGGATTTGTTGTTCCACCAGAGATGGTATATTAGAAAATCTGTGTTCAACAATGTTGATCACAGCTGCATCCTAGTACAAACTAGATGAATTTTCTCTCAAGATATTTCTTAACAGCTCTGGAAAATCTCTCTCTAATTACTAGCTTCTTCTTGGTTTATATATTACCAAGAGTACAAGTGAAAAACAATATAAAATTACAATAGTAAAATAAGTTCTTCACTTGCTTCTTTTCCTGCTCACTCCAGTACTTTGTTGACTATTGCATCTTTGTACTAAAGAAGAACGGCTGCTTTTTCTGTTGATCCTGAAATTCGGCTACCACATCTCAGTTTTCTCTGTCAACCCATGTGCCTCTGTCTGTAGGTACAACTACCACTTATCAACGGCTAATTAGCAGAACATCCGTTGAAGCTTTCATCCGTTAATGACTTCATCCGTTGAAGGATGTTATCCGTTGAAGCTTTCATCCGTTGATGCATTTATCCGTTGATGCTCTCATCCGTTGAAGGATGTTATCCGTTGAAGCTTTAGAGACATCCGTTGAAGCTTAGCTTCTCATCCGTTGAAGGTCTTTAAGTCATCCGTTGATACCACTTCATTTATACAAAATTACAAGGCATGAAATATTTACAATTGGCCTTCCTATCTGCATATCATCTAGTAGTCAACATGACTTATAGTTTCTCTCAACTTCTAAGAATTCCATTTTAAATACAGAGACTGAAATATGCTACAATACTAGACTTATTTCTAAGTAAAGCTACACCATCAACGGATAGCCAAAGTGGTCTTATCCGTTGAGGCTACTGACACTAAATTTCTACTTAAGTATTTTGTTAAACATATCATCAAACTAATGCACATATATTCCTAACAATCTCCCCCTATTTATGTCTATAAGAATTGTAGGCATAAATTCAGGGTTAACTTGATGATAACAAAACACTTAACAAATATTTGAATTGAAACTAAGTAGAAATATAAAAGTGCTGCAAAAGTGTATGTACTAGGAGGTAATTGAAGATTTACAGTTTTTCCAAGGGTGCTCCTCTAGCCTGAGCAAATCATTATTTTCTTCTTTGTTCCCTGGTTTTCTTTCCTAGCCCTTTGTCATTTTCCTCAAATTGGAGTTGGAGTTGTCTGAAGAATTCAGCTTCATCTTCATCACTGATATCCAACTTAGATTGCATTTCTTTGAGAGTTTCATTGCTGGCAATCTTGAGTTGGTCTTCAAGTCTGAAAAATCTTCTGACTCCTTTGTCATCTCTAAATTCCATCAACCAATGAGGTGATTTGTGAATTTTAGTTCCCCTTTCTTGTATGAGTAAGGTTCTGGGCAAAGCATTTGGTTCCCTCCAAGTCTTCCTTATGTTGGCAATCTTGTTGAGAATTTCAGTCTTGGCTGTTCTGGTAAAGCCAGAATCCTTTTTGATGGCTGAAAAGACTCTGATCAAGGTAGAGTAGCCTTCATTTAGAATCCTGTAGAGAGGCCATGTTCTTTCCCCAGCTCCCTTATATCTGAAAACCAATCTCTCTGGTAGCTGTCTGTAGGCAGCTATTCCCCTTACTTCCTCCAGCTCATCCAGATAGAGATTAATGTCTGAAGCTTCTTTTATGTCACAGATGTGAACATAATCATCTTTAGAAATGGGTGGCTTAGGGTTAGGTTTTTGTTTTTGAGTGAATTTCTTAGAGGTTAGGGGAGGTGTAGATTTAGATTTTCTTTTCTGTTTCTTTGGTAGTGGTAGAGTGGTTAAAAAGGTAGGCAATGTGATGTTGTCCCAATCAATAGGTTCCTCTTTTGGAATGATTGGTTCACCATGGATATTTATAGAGGGATCAGCAACAAAAGGTTTAGGTATGGAAGGTAGTGGTTTAGATATAGATTTGGTATCTTCAGGGTTATCTTCACTCCTTCTGTGTGCCTTGGCCTTTCTTCTGTT